>NC_085071.1:1205200-1447700 GCF_963662255.1 Cinclus cinclus | reverse complement strand
AGCTCAGAGCTGTGAGCCAAAAGCCCTGTGGGTTTTTTTAAAGCTGCATTTTGTAGCCTGGGATATTTAGCATTTCAGGACTTGGTTCCCTCAAGCTCACAACCCGCACGGCCTGGTGGATGCAGGAACTTCAAAGAGATTAAAAATGGGTGTATAAAGGGAAAAGAGGATTAATTCCAGGCATGAATTCCTCCACAGACACCAATTCTTGTCCAGCCAGGCTGGACTTTCCTGTAGGGGTGTGATGGAGCTGGGACATCTTTTGGTGATGTAATGATTCCTTTTGTCATTTTTATCCTTTTCAGCTGATATCACCACCAGTTTCCTGCTGATCCTCATGTTGTTTGTCATTAGCTTCCACCTCCTGTACGGGGTGATCAAGGTACGTTCCCCACAAATGACATTCAGGGTTTGCATGATGCTCCCTGGAATTATGATCAGAAAAAGCAGGAAACCCCCCAGAATCACACAGGAAAAAAGAAAGATATAATCCCAGAATCACACAGGGAAAAAAGGCAGATAAAAATCCCAGAATGACACAGGAAAAAAAGCAGATAAAAATCCCAGAATGACACAGGAAAAAAAAAGAAAGATAAAATCTGAGAATCACACAGGGAAAAATGGCAGATACAAATCCCAGAATCACACAGGGAAAAATGGCAGATACAAATCTGAGAATCACACAGGAAAAAAGAAAGATAAAATCCCAGAATAACACAGAGGGGAAAGACAGTTAAAAATCCCAGAATCAGAGCATCACACAGGGAAAAAAAATGCAGATAAAAATTCCAGAATCCCAAAAATCACACAGAGAAAAAAAGGCAGGTAAAAATCCCAGAATCCCCCAGGGAAAGAAAGGCCGATTAAAACATCTCCAGCTTCCAGAGGGGGAGGGGGACTGGTTTGAAACCTCAGGTTCTGGTGAAAACTTCAAACACCCAGATTTACCAAATCTGGGCAACATTTCCATCCGAGCTATGTTTGGTGTTAAAGGAAGGAGATTTTATGATTTGGAGAGGTTTTCTTTCCTTGTTGCCTCGCTCTGGTGCAAGTCCCATGAGAGAACTGTCACTGCCCTGTTGTACTGGGGCAACGTTTCCCAGTTCAGGAGGAGCAATGGCCAGACCTTGGGGTGGAAAGCCCAGGAATGTGAGGGTGGCAGAGTTCTGAGTGTTAAATAACACCCCAATAACCCAGTTCTCCCTCTGCAGAGGTAAATTTTAGGGCCAGTCAGATGACAGCTCTGATGGGAAGTGCCAATGTCACACAATAAGAATACACAGGAATTTTCCAAAGGGGTGAAAAAGATCAGGATTTCTCTGGATCAGTTGTCACGGAAATCAGAACTTCCAGGGAAGTTTAATTCTTGGAGCACCATCTAAGTCCTTCCAGGTGCTGCCAGCTGGTCTCATTTCCCACTTGGAATGGAAATAACGGTGCTGCTTTTCCTCCTCAGAAGAGGGAGCGGTTCCTGATCCCCTTCCTGGCTCTGCAAGTCATTGATTTCCTCCTCAGCCTCCTGACCATGTTCAGCTCCTACATCCAGGTGCCAGTGATCATCTCTGTGTCCTCCCTGGGCCACACGGTGGGTGACAGCTCCTTCTGGGGCTCTCTGGGAGCTGGGGAATGCATGGAATGAAGGGTCCTTACCTGGGGTGCTTCTTCATGGAATCATTTAGGATGGAATGAAGGATCTTTACCCTGGGCTGTGGTTTGTCATGGAATCCTTTAGGTTGGAAAAGACCTTTGGGTCCTGGAAGGTTGGAATGAAGGATGGTTACCCTGGGCTGTGGTTCTTCATGGAATCCTTTAGGATGGAATGAAGGATCATTACCTGGGGCTGTGGCTCTTCATGGAATCCTTTAGGAAGGAAAATACCTTTGGGGTCCTGGAAAATTGGAACAAAGGATGGTTACCCTGGGCTGTGGTTTGTCATGGAATAATTTCAGATGAACTAAAGGATCTTTACCATGGGCTGTGGTTCTTCATGGAATCCTTTAGATTGGAGTGAGGGATCGTTACCTTAGACTGTGATTCTTCATAGAATTCTTTAGGTTAGAAAGAAGGATCTTTACCCTGGGCTGTGGTTGGTCATGGAATCCTTTAGGCTGGAAAAGACCTTTAGGGTCCTGGAAGGTTGGAATAAAGGATGGTTACCCTGGGCTGTGGTTTGTCATGGAATCATTTAGGCCAGACTAAAGGATCATCAGCTGGGGCTGTGGTTTGCCATGGAATCACTTAGGATGGAAAAGACCTTTAGGGTCCTGGAAGGTTGTAATAAAGGATTGTTATCTTGTGCTGTGGTTTGTCAGGGAATCCTTTCGTTTGGAAAAGACTTTTAGGATCCTGAATCCAGATGTGAGGTGGTTTTGTCTAGCTAGACTGTATGCAGTCCTTGGAGGCTGAAGGAAACCAGTGGCAGCTGGGATATTTATTTTCCCCTGCCTCAGAATGTTGATTTTCTCCTGGCTTTGAGGGAGGCGACTCTGGGTGTGCCCCTGACAGGAGGGGTTTGCTGGAGATAAACTGGGATTGTCACTGCTCTGGCCAGAGGCTTCTGTGGAGTTTGGATGAGCAAACCACAGATGGTTTGCTCACTCTTTGAGCCAGCAGAACGGAAGGTTTGGGTTGAATTTAAGGGAATTTAGTGGCTTAGACTCAGTTTGAACCAACCACAGCTCCGTGTAAAGTGTGAACAATGTGCAGAAGTGATCCAATCCCGTGACTGTAACCCAATTCCTGTCCCCTCAGCAGGGCCACTCCAGGACTTCCCTGCTGGCGCTGCAGCTGCTGGATTTCTGCCTGAGCATCCTCACCCTGTGCAGCTCCTACATGGAGGTGCCCACCTACCTCAGCCTCAAGCCTGTGGACAGCAGGGTAGGTCTGGGCCCAGCTCCGCTCATTTTCCACTCTGGCAACTCCAATAAATTCCCATTCCATGGCTCTGCAGCTTCTCTGACCTCTCTGGGACATCCAGAACTGCTCAGGTTGACAGCAAGGAGGGTTTTCCATGTTCTCCCCGTGCTGTTCCTGACTGACAGCACCTGTTTTCCTTAAAAATACAACTTGTTCCTCCTTGTAGCAATCTGATGGATGCAAATTGCAGAGCAAAGTGATCCAGGCAGAGCTGCCTGCATGGAAAGTGCCTCAAATATCATCTTTATTAAACAGTAATGTTTAATAAGTCCCACGCCAGTGTTATGAATAGATGGAATCATCACATTCTTAGGGAAGAATGGAGACACTGATTTAAATCCCTGGGATCATGGTCCCAAGTTTCTCCCTCCAGAGAAAAGAGCAGGAAGATCCCCAAGTTGGTGGCAAAAGTGGAAATTAAAATTGTAAAAGTTCTTATTTAAACAGGGCTTTGCCCAAGGAGTGGAAACAGCAGGAAGAAAACAATATCCCTGTGATCCTGCTGCCAGTGAAAACTTTTCATTCCTTGTTCTGCCTGAGCCCTGAGCCCCTCTCTGTGGGTGCCCCTGGCAGAGGGAACGAGTGTTTGGGGCTGACTGCTTCTCCCTTTTCCCCCAGGGCTCTTTGCCAGCCCTGGACAAGTTGCCAGCAGAGGACTACACCAGAGTGATGATCACCTTCACCATCGCCTTTGCAGCCGTGCTCTTCCTCAAGGTAAAAGGCTCTGAAGTCAGCCTCCCCCAGGAAAACCCAGCTTTAATTCTCTCCCAAACCGGCCTTGTCGGGCTCTATTCGGGCAAAGGGGGAGCTGTGCCTCTGTCTGGTTTATCTAAATCCCTGCCTTTACTCTGGTGCGTGAGTTACAAAGGAAAATCCCTCTTATGTCCCCAAATCATCCCTGCCCATTCCCCTCTACAAGGAAAAAAGGGTTGAAAACAAGCACAGCAAAGTCCTTTGCTGTAATGTGCCCAAATAAATAAGATTATTGAGATTATATGAGATTATGTACCCAAATATCTCCTGGATAAATAATCCAGGATAATTAAATCATTCACCTAATCAATTAAATCATTCACAGTAAATCATTCTTTTCTGTGTGAGTTACAAAGCAAAATCCCTCTTATATCCCCAAATCGTTACTGCCCATTCCCCTCTAGAAGGAGAAAAAGGTTGAAAACAGCAAAGTCCTCTGCTGTAATGTGCCCAAATAAATGAGATTATCAAGCAGCAGGTGAGATCTTCCATTGGGTGAGTGGCTGTGTCCACTCTGATGGGAGCAGGGTGCTCTATCTTGATACTCCCAAAGTTCATTAAAACTAGGAGCTAAAACCTGCTAGTGCCTCAGGAAGCTCCACTGAACAAGGTTTTTATTATTTTATTGCTTCACTGGCTTTAAGAACTGATTTTTCACCTTCAGCCCCATGAAGAAAACCAGATTGTTCCAGGTACTTGGGCAGGAGGTGCTGCTTGTGAGTTGGAAACCGTTTTATATTCTGAGCCTCCCAGGTGGGCCAGATAAGGCAGTGAGCAGTGTAGAGTTCTGTATGGATGCACTGCAGGCATGGCTTTAAAATATCTTTTAATATTTGCATGGAGTGTGCAGCAGGAGATAACCCCGAGCCCCAGCTGGCAGGAATCTCCCTGACCTGGCAAATGGATTAATTGGAATTTTCCACAGCTTTACCCACAAAACACTGGATTTGCAATGAGTTTTTGTGCTGGGGTTGTAAGAGGAGGGATGGGGTGGGATAATAAAACCCCCAGGACTCCTGGTCTACTGAACTCTCTAAAAAAGCCACCAGGACCCCCATCCTTTAATCCCAGTGCCAAATCCCTCTCCTCTTCCATGGGTAAAATCCCATGGAATTCTCTTCCTGAAGCCTCCCAGCTCAGGGCAGAAATGGGCTGGGTCTGCATTACCTGTGGTGGCAGAATCAGTTCAAAATTCCATTGAAAAAATATTCCAAGGGCAGGGTGGGGCTGGGGCTGTGGGGCTCCAGTGATGACAAGATCAGTTGTTCCAAATTCCTTGGAAAAAATGTTCCAAGGGCAGGGTGATGCTGCCATGGCACATTGAGGGCAATTCCCTGTTCTGGTCTCTGCATCCACGGGTGATCCCAAATCCATGGAGTGAGTTGGGTCCTGCTGTGGCAGGAACAGCTTCCACCACCCCAGGGTGCTCCAGCCTGCCCTTGGACACTTCCAGGGATGGGAGGTGGGCAAATATTCCAGCAATCTTTATCTCACTTTGGAATCATAAAGTCCTCCAGCACCACAGGGACAAGAAAGAAGAAATTAAGCGGAATAAAACATTCCTTGTGATTTTGATTTATTTCAAAACCAAAATCTAGGAATGCATTCCTTTGTTGTATGATTTTTGTTTATTTTTTTAGATTTACTGGGTTTTTCTCATGGGCGAGGGGAGGTTTTCATCCAGTTTCTATGACAGCTCCAGCTTTGCTCTCTGGATGAAGAGGCACTGGAGGCAGGAAGGGTTTTGCAATATTCCCAAAACACGCTCAAAGTTTGGATCTGCCTCCGATCTCTGGAATGCTGAGAGTGATTTTTTTCAGCTCAGATATTTCTTCTTTTTTTTATCTCTTTGTCTTGGCTTCGTGTCAACACAAACAGCCCCCATTGTCCCGGGAATGCTCAGCTGCACAGCCTGGCTTTGGGATCTGTGGCTCCCTGTGTTCCCCAAAAATCCCAGCTGCTCCCAAGCACATTCCCCGGCCAACACAAACACCAGGCACACGACTCTGCCGTGCTGCCTGAGCAGGGAAAATATTGATTTAACAGGGCCAGTCCCACAGACCCTGCTTATGTCCCTGGGCCACAGCCCCTCAATCAATCCTTTTTCCTCAGAAAAGCTCAATTTATTGCATGGATAAATCCATGGGGTGCCAGGAGGTCCTGTCAGGAAGGTGCAAAAATGGGATTTTGCTGAAGGAAGGCATTTTTGGGGCAGTCCTTGAATCTCTGTGGTGCCTCTGAGGTATCCAGACTTTGTAACCTGCTCTGAAAAATCAAATGCACAATTTCTTTTCCTGCCTCAGGATACTGTGATCTCAGATGTGTCCAATGTTGTGTTTAATGGATTTTATGTTTAATCACTTTATTTTTACTGGATTATTGATCCAAATCCCACCTCAGTGTTTTGAATTCATGGAATCCGGACTTTGTAACCTGCTCTGAAAAATTACATCAGGGCCACGATTTCCTTTCCTACTCAGGATATTGTGATCTCAGTGTTGTGTTTAATGGATTTTATATTTAATCACTTTATATTTACTGGATTCCCAGTCCCACCTCAGTGTCCTGTATTCATGGTATCATCACATTCCTAGGGAAGGATGGAGACACTGATTTAAGGTGCTGGGATCATGGTCCCAAACTTCTCCCTCCAGAGAAAAGAGTAGGAAAATCCCAGGCCGGTGGCAAGAGTGGAAATGTCCTTTTTGCCCTGCAGTGCCATGGGAAAATGTCCTTTTCCTTCCCTTTTCCCTCTTTTCCAGGCCTACATGTTCAAGTGTGTCCTGAGCTGCTTCAAGTACATCAAAGCCAGCAGTAGGGGGGAGGTGAAAATGGAGTCGCACACAGTGGAAAAGGTGAGGAAAAGTGAATTTACCCCTGAAAGTGGATCCAAAATAGTGGGAAAGGTGAGGAACAATGAATTTATTCCTAGAAGTGGAGCCACAGGCAGTGGAATAGATGAGGAAAAGTGAACTTACTCCTAAAGGTGGACCCAAAACAGTGGGAAAGGGGTGTAAAACTGAATTGATTCCTGAAGATGAACTCAAAAGCAGAGGGAAAGGTGAGGAAAAGTGAATTTATTCTGTGAACAGGAATCCTTTAGACTGGTGATCCTTATCTCTGCTTTTTTGAGATGGGAGAGAATTTCCAGCCCTTCAAATCCCCAGTAGCAAGTGCCAAAAATCAGTTTTTAATTACAATATAGCCATTTAATTTTACTGCTGCCTAAAATCTTTAACGTCAACGTGCAAGGAAGGTGAAACTCAGTCAGGTAGATAAATGGGAATGGATTCCCTGTGATCCCCGATACTGGAATTCGGGGTTAATTCCAGCTGGACTTTGATTTCCATAGCTAAAAGTGTTTAAAATCAGCTTTTTCTTCACCTTTCTGCCTGAGAATTTTGGATTTTCAATGTTGTAAGGATGGATGGGAAGGGAAGACGGAGCAACATGGAATGGTGATGGACATGGAATGGTGATGGACATGGAATGGTGATGGACGTGGAATGGTGATGGACGTGGAATGGTGATGGACATGGAATGGTGATGGACGTGGAATGGTGGTGGACATGGAATGGTGATGGACATGGAATGGTGAGGGTATGGAATGGTGATGGACGTGGAATGGTGATGGACATGGCATGCTGAGGATATGGAATGGTGATGGATGTGGAATGGTGATGGACGTGGAATGCTGAGGATTGGGAATGCTGAGGGTTGGCAATGGTGATGGACATGGAATGCTGAGGGTTGGGAATGCTGAGGGTTGGCAATGGTGATGGATGTGGAATGGTGATGGATGTGGAATGGTGATGGACATGGAATGCTGAGGACAGGGAATGCCGAGGGTTGGCTTTTATCTTGACAAATCTGCTGAGCCCAATCTTGCCAGCAGTGGTGCCTCAGCTGTGCCCCTCTGCAAAATTCCTCAGCTTTCCTCAGGAAAGAGGCTGGGATTCCACACACTCAGGAGGCCTGGGCCAGTCACTGTCCAGGGCATGAGGGTGACCAGGAATGTCACAGGGAATGGAGGTGCCGCTGGCGCAAGGTGGATCCAACCCTGCTGCCCCAGCTCTGCTGGATTCCTGCCCTTTGTGTCCCAAACCCTCATGGTTCTTTGTCCCTGATGGAAGCAGGCGGGATGGAACCCCTGTGACCCCACAACCTTTGATCTCTTCCAGGCTGTGCTGCCATCCTACGAGGAAGCCCTGGAATTGCCTTCCAAGGATTCCCCCCCTCCCTACGTGACGGTCTGAGCCCAGCCCGGGGGAGAGGTGACTCTGGGTGCTGCCAGTGCCTCTCCCTTCCCAGGACTGGGCAGAGTCCCAGTCCTCACCCCAGAGCAGTTCCCAGCTTTTCCCAGCCAGACCCTGCCAGGGAGCTGCTGGAGTCTGGTCCTGCTCTGGCACCTCCTTTCCTGCCTCTGGCTCTGGTTCCCATCCCTGGAGCTGGGATTTGGCTGCTGTGGGGTGCAGGGCTGGCCTGAGCCCTGCCAGCTTTGCTCTGTGCCACCAGGATGGTGTTTCTGCTTTGGCTCACCACTGAGAGATTTAGGAATGGGATTAAAGAATGAACAGGGAAGGAATTTTCTCTGGGATAACCCAGCCCTTCAGCTCCACCAGCCAGAATTCCAACAGCAAAGGGATCAGCCAAAAATCTCCCAGGAATTGCAGCTCTCATCCTGTGCTTGTGATGATTGACAGCAACCCAGAATATCAGCCCAGCATTGCTCTGCCATTTCATACCTGAGTGGGTGCATTTTTCTGTGCTTTTATGTGATTAGGAAGACGAGTTTCAATTAAAATAAAAATGTGAATGGCTTCCAAACTGTAAGTCTGGTTTCTGAGTGAAGGAAGAAATAATTTGATTTCTAAGAAAATTAGTGAGCAAAAAATGGTGCTTTGACCTTGGCTTGATCTGTTCTCACGCTTGTGCTGCCTTCAGAGGAAAAGCTGATATTTCCATTTCAATTTCCTCTCAAAATATGCCTCTCTGCCTTATCAGCAGTGATAAGGATCTGTGGCCTGTTTACAGGGACTCTGCACAGCTCAGGCCCTGCAGATGTCACTGATGGCGCTGCTGATGTCTCTGGAATTCTGCACCTGCTCTCCTTTCGGGATCATTTCCTGCTCTTTTCAAACATCACGGTGTGAAAAATGTGGGGTTTTCTCAGTCTTAAATAAAGTCTCCATTCCAGCCTCATGCAGAGCTTGGATCACAGCCCAGGGGAGCTGCTCTGCTCTGCTCTGAACCAGCACAAACCAGGCTTCAGTGGAATATTTCACAGCAAATTTCAGTGGAATATTTGCAGAGAATGAATAAGAAATGTGGTGCTGCCCCTGCTCTTTTCACTGGATGTGCACTTCTGTAATGGGGATGAAGAAGATGATGTAGCTTGTGTATTTTGCAGCTGATTTTCCCATCAATGGGGGGGATAATTCCATTTTTGTGTGCTCCATCTCCTTGTTCTGGGCACCAGGATGCTCCACAGCAGCCCTGGAGTCTGGAAGGGTGCCCTGAATGCCACCTCAGTGACTCCAGTGCTTTTAAACATGCTCAGAAATCACCCCCAACAGCACAAACCACTCCAATCCTCCAAGAAGAAAATCAATTTTCTGCCCCTATATCTGCCACTTGTTTAACTGTAACCAAAGAGCAAGAGAACAACCCAAAATCCAACCAGGAAACTTTGAAGGAGAGCCCAGATTGTTGCAGCAATGCCCAGCCCAGTCTCCTCCTTTATTCTGTGGTGAGATTGAAAACAGTCTTTAATTATTTATCAGATTGGTTACTGAACATTCCACACATGTCTTGGTGACAGCCTCAGGGCCAGGCTGGGTGCTGGAGCTGTTCTCATTTCTCACCTTGGCTGCTCCAAGCCAGGCCTGGAGGAGGGATGGGCTGGGATGGGGCCAGGGTGGAGATTCCCTTTGGAAAACCCTGCCCTGAACATTCCTTATCAGAGCCTGGGATGGTGTGGGGCAGCTCTGGGACATCCGAGCAGGCTCCCCCCACCAAAACTTCATTAACTGGGGCTGCCCAAACGTGGAATGCTGGCAATTCTCTTGGTTTCCAAACTGGAGCAGGGTTCCTCAATGTGATCCTACTAAACCCTGTTAAAACCCCTCCTCCACCTCTTTCAACGGTTTGATTCTCCCTTTAATTAAATTCCCACTAATAATGGGGAATGCTCCTGGCTGTTGAGTGGCTGCAGCAGGGTAAATCAGTCCCTGGGCCTCTTGCTTTAACTGACTTTGATAATAGAGCTGCAGTAGCTCAAATACAGTCAGGATGTGTCTGGCAGACACGGGGTTGGTTTCAATGTGGGTTCACACCTGGTGTAGCTGAGCCTGGCTCTAACCAAGCCAGCCCATCTCCTGCTTGGGCCAGAGCTTTCTCTCCAGGGCTCAGTATTCCGGCATCCCCGTCCCTGTGAGAGCCTCCAAACGCCCTGATAATCATGATAAAATGTGTGGATCTATTGTGAGTTCCCAGCCAGGCCAGGCTGAACTAGAGACAGGACGTGGGCTTGGGTTTCTGGAATGCCACAGGACTCGGCCAACACAAGCTGAGCCCAGCCTGGCCCAGGCCCAGGCTGCTCACGAGCCCCACCATAGCCCCACCAGTGCTGGGCTTGAGACTGAGAAAAGACCCTTTTAAATGGCCCTGTTATTCTGGTTTGGCTTCTCCAAATGGATTTACTGATGTCTCCACAGCCCAGGCTGAAACCCAGCTCACACAAAGATCTCAGTGCTGCTCCAAGCTTGATTTTGGTCAGTGCAGAGGAGAAAAGAGAAGCAGTTCTCTGGTGGAGAGGGAAGACTGAGCTGAGGATTGAGCTGAGGGTCTCAGCACTGGCAGCACAGATTAATGAGAGGGTCTTGACTGCACCAACACCATCTCCTGGAGTCTGAGATGTTCCTGGGTCCAGGGATGATCATTAAACTCCCTGGCTGCCTGTGGCTTTTTCCACCCAGCGAAAGCTCCAGTGGAAAAGGGGATTTTGTGGAACATTCCTGCCAATGGAAGTATTTTACAGTGATTTTGGATCCATTTGGAGCAATCTGGGGTACTGGAAGGTGGCCCTACCCATGGCAGGAGGTGGCACTGGATGGGTTTTAAGATCCTTTTCAGCCCAAACTATCCCAGGATTCTGGGATTCTCTGATTCCTGGGGCTTTTGTGTGCCTTGCCTTGATCCATCAGGTGTTTTGGGTCATTTGCCTTGGAGAAAAGGAGTTGCCCTCACAGTGACCACATTTACAGCTGGTAAATCTTATCCTGCTGTTCTTTCATAGAATCATCAAGTCATGGGATATCCTCAGCTGGAAAGACCCTCAGGAACATGGATCCAACCCAGACCCCCCAACAATCCCCCCCATCCATCCCTGGAGCGCTGTCCAAACGCTCCTGGAGCTCTGGCAGCCTCGGGGCCGTGCCCATTCCCTGGGGAGCCTGGGCAGTGCCCAGCACCCTCTGGCTGAGGGAAGAACCTTTCCCTGCTCTCCAGCCTGAGCCTGCCCTGGCCCAGCTCCAGCCGTTCCCTGGTGCTGTCCCTGTCCCAGGGAGCAGAGATCGGAGCTGCAGATCCCTCGGGAGGAGCTGCAGTCCCTGAACTCTCTGCTCCAGCTGGACACTCCAAGTGCCCTCAGCTGCCCCTCCAGACCCTTCCATGTCCATGTCCCTTCTTGGTTGCTCTCGAACACCTTTAGACCTTTTCTCTATTGCAACACCCCAAATTACACAAAGCTCTTGAGCCATCCCAGACATTTCTAGCACAGAAACAACCTCAGGGACTCCTGGGCCAGGCCAGAACTGAGGACTTGCACAGGTGGAGAAATCCAGGAGGAGCAGAGCCTTGCAGGTGGCTGGCAAGAGAGGCAGGAACTGTGCCCAGGAGGCAGCTCAGTCCCAGAGGAATGTGTGGGCACAGGGAACAAACAAAAAGTGATCCCTGTGAAATAAGTGTGACCCATAAAACACACAAACAAGGCCCAGCCATAAACAGCATTTGCTATTTCCAGCAGCAGCCCCAGGGATATTTGCCAGTTCTTTGCAGCTGGAAGGATAAACAGAAATTCCTTTGATCCTGACTGGGTGCAGGGGTTATTTTCAAAGCCACTCCTGCCTCCCCAGCCTTTCCCTTGAGTCATTTGTTGGATGCTCTGCCCTCACTCCTGTAATTTCACGTTCCAGGGTGGGAAATAGGGATACAGGAGGTTGGGAGGGGTCCCTCCATCCCTCAAACCAAAATAGAAACATTATGTGGGTAAACCACAAGAACTGGAGCTTTTGTCACCATTTCTCTGTGGGGTGAAAAGTGGAGCTGGGAATCCAGCTTGGAACTCTCACCTGGAACATCAAAGGAAGCCAGAAATAGTCAGAAATTACAGAGCATTTTGTAAAACCTTGGAGCTTTCTGGAGGTGGAAGGGCAGCAGAGCTGTGTTTACTACAACTCCAGGGTTTGTTTAGAATGAAATAAAAACCAACAGCAAACAACTCATTTTGGCTGCTGCTCCCTTCCCAGCCTTTTTATTCTGCCCCATCTGTGGGAGTCAGGCACCTTCCAGATCCCTTTGAAGAAGAATTTCAGGTCCAGGGCTACAAAAAAATAAAGAAAAATCCAGTATTTAACTCAGGGCATTGTTAAGGTTTGAAAAAACCTTTAAGATCCTCATGTACAACCATGGTCACCACTAAACCACATCCTAAAGTGCCCAATCCACATATTTTTTGAGCACTTCCAGGGATTTGATTCCACCACTGCCCTGGGCAGCTTGTGCCAATTCCTGACCACCCTTTCCATTATTAATTTTTTTAAAAATAGCCATTCAAAACCTTTCCTGGCCCAACGTGAGGTGATTTCCTTATCCTACGTTCTGCTGGAGCTCCACTGGAAGTTTGGAAACATCTTGAAATCCCTGATTTCCTTTTCTCCCCTCAGAAAACCTTCACATTTTTTTTTTTGACATGGGTCATTTCCATGGCAGTGCCTCAGGGACTGCTGCTGCATTTTGATTTTAGCACTTGGGCTCGCTGCAGGGTGAAATTTATCGCAAGATACTAAATGCAATAAGGAGGTGTTTATTAGAAAAATGGAAATCCAAAGCTAAAATGCAGTTTTGAACTAAAACTCCAGCAGAACGGATGGCACGAGTGTGATGCCGCCTCTAAGCCAGAACTGTCAGTCCCATGGAAAACCCAGTGTTGTTTTTCCTGACTTTTTCCAGCTGATCAGCATTCCTGGGAAGGGCTGGGATGGAGGAAGATCTGCATTTGCATCCTTTATTCCATCAGAGTTATTTGTGTGATGACAAATGAGGAGTTGCCACTTCTCCCAGCTTTAATTTTGCTTTAATGTTTTCATTTTAGCACTTTCAGGTCCTATCCTTAAGATGGGCTTTGCTTTCCCTGACCCAAGACTGGCAGATTTGGCACTATAAAGGTGAAGGTGTCCAGCAGAGTGGAATTCTGTCACGGGGAATTGGCAAATCAGGGATTTGCAAACCAGGAAATTTGTCTGGAAAACAATGGAGGATCCAAAGGAGAACAAGAACAACCAGGAAACCACGAGGAATTTGGGGAACCTTACAGGACTTTGGAAGTGAAGGAAAACCAAAGCTCTCTCCTGTCTGGGTGCAGATGGTGGTTCCTAGTTGTCCGTGCTGGGGAGGGCAAACGTTGGGAAAATCACAGAATTCCTCAGCCTGGAAAGGACCTCTGGGATCACCGAGTCCTTCTGTCACCCAGCACCACCAGGGCCACCACTGACCGTGTCCCCAAGGGCCACCTCCACACCCTCTTAGGGCATTCCAGGGATGGGGACTCCACCACTTCCTTGATTCCACCTGAGCCAGTGCTTCACAGCCATTTCCATGAGGAAATGTTCCCAAAATCCACCCTGAGCTCCCCTGGCCCAGCCTGAGGCCGTTCCCTCTGCTCCTGTCCCTGTTCCCTGGAGCAGATCCCAAATCCCCCCGGCTGTCCCCTCCTGTCAGGGAGTTGTGCAGAGCCACAAGGGCCCCCCTGAGCCTCCTTTTCTCCAGGCTGAGCCCCTTTCCAGCTCCCTCAGCCTCTCCTGGGGCTCCAGCCCCTTCCCAGCTCCTGTTCCCTTCCCTGGACACGCTCCAGCCCCTCCATGTCCTTCTTTTCCAAAAATGCCCCCAAAATTCGAGGTGTGACCTCACCAATGTCCAACACGGGAGACTCAGAATCTTTTGCCTTCAGCAGGAGCAAGGTGAGACCAAAATTTTCTGGTTCTCCATCAGTGGAAGGAAAGTGTGGATTTGGTGTTTTAAAGCAGCCCTTTTGGAGTGGGGATCCGTGGATTTGGGGGTGTTGGAGGAGAGGCAAAGACTCCCTGTGCCAGGACACGTGAAGGCCACAACAGCAGCAGGGCCACGCTGGGGCCAGCACGGGCCACTCACGGTTCCTGTGTTTACCTTGCAGGCAGGCTGGGGAAGAGCTCAAAATGCATATTTTCCTCCTGAAATATTGACTCCAGTGTTCTCCTTCTCGGGGGCCTGGGGAGAAATGATGTTTCATATTTTAAAAATAAACACTGCTTTTCCAGAGGCATCAATGCAGCCCCAGAGCTCCCAGCACACCTTTGCCTCTCGCCCTCGTTTCAAGGCTTTAATACTGCTTGTGTGCCACAAGCTCTGCTGGTGAAAATATCCACCTGAAATGTATTTATCTTTGCTAATTAACAGCAGAATGACACAGAGCAACTTTATACTTTCCCTGCAAGAACAGCCATAGAGGCTTCATTTATGGAGGGCTCTGAATGATCCCCATTCATGGGGAGCAAGTGCTGTCTGCACCAAGAGATCCTTGTGTGCAGGGCAGGAAAACAGGAGAAACCCCAGCCCAGATGGGTCCAGGGCAAAACCTCCCAAATTTCAGGCTTTTATTTCACTCTGGGTCCCGACAGTCATCAATGGATGGGGACACTTTTAGTATTTGGGGAGCAACCTCTGTGTGTGAACGTGGGAGGTGATTGATGTGTTTGCACTGCCCTAAATCCATGATTTTATAAATTTATCCGTGAAAGCATCCACAGAGGAAGGGAAGGGGGTGGAAGGGACCTTAAATCCCATCCTACCCCTGCCATGGCAGGGACACCTCCCACTGTCCCAGGCTGTTCCAAGGCTCATCCAACCTGGCCTTGGACACTTCCAGGGATCCAGGGGCAGCCACAGCTTCTCTGGGAATTCCATCCCAGCCCCTCCCCATCCTCCCAGGGAACAATTCCATCACAACACCCAATCTATTCCTACTCTCTTTCAGTTTGCAGCCATTCTCTGTGTCCTGTCCCTCCATGTCTTGTCCAAAATCTTTCTCCATCTTTCCTGCAGCTCCTTCAGGCATTGGGAGGTCTCAATGAGGTCACCCCAAACCTTCTCCTCCCCAGGCTGAACCATCCCAATCCTGCCAGCCTTTCCTCATGACAGAGCTGTTCCATCCTTCACCTGGAGCGTTTCCTCCTCCTGACAGAAAATCCCCAGAGCTGTCAGCTCCAGAGCTGGCTGAAAGCCTGGGATGAACACTGTGGGAAGACAGTGGGACAAATCCATGCTAATTTTGCATGAGAACGTGGCCGGATTTTGATATTTTAATGAGCATTTTTAGTGTTAAAAAGTTAAGAGGAGCCTGGGAGCTTCAGTGGAGACAGGTCCTTTTTCCCCTCATCAAAGAACCTTTCTCCCCAGGAGCTCCCAGGCTTCTGAAGAGCTTTTGGAGGGAAGAGAGACTCTGGATAAGGGAAGAGAAAGTGGGCTTTGAGTTAAAGGTGCTTTGCATGGCCCTGCACTCACACAATGCAGATTAAATAGATGAGAGATCCAAGGATGTGCTGCTGGAAAAGGTGAGCAGAACCTAATCCATGCGAGGAGAAGGGCTTTAATCAAGCGACAACAGTGTAAAACAGTCGTGAGAAAAACAGGGAAAAGATGCGCTGCTTTGTAACAAAGCCATCATTAAATCTCTCTTCCCCCTCTACCAAATCTCCCTGCTGCTCCTCCACAAAGGAAACATCGATGTCGCCTCATTTGCAGCACCCTCAGCCTTGGTGGCTGATTGAGACTCAGGTTTTCTGGCAGGACCTGCATCTCCCCCGTGTGTACGGAGCTGAGGGCTGCACTGCCACCTCAGTCACACCCCGCTGTCCGTCCGTCCGTCCGTCCGTCCGTCCGTCTGTCCCCAGCCTCTCTGTGCATCTGCTTTGGGTTGTCCCCTCCCCGCCCTGCTCACAGGGGCTCAGCCACACCGAGGAGCGCCCGCTCCCTGCAGGAAAATTCTCCTGCACCCCGGGTTCCCAGCCGCGCTCTCCAGCCCTCCTCCGCTTCCCCGTGCCTCTCTCCGCCGCTGCTCCGAGGACAGCAAAGCCCCGATCCCGCAGGATTTTCCTGCCCTCGGCACAGTGGGGTCTGACAGGGACCCGTGGGGCCCTGGCGCTGTCCCCTCCCCGGGCTCTGCCAGGGGAAGGACACGAGCCTGGCTCCCCCAGCCCCTCTGCTTTCCTGTGCCTCTCTGCGCTGCTGCTCCGAGCAAAATCCCTGATCCCACAGGGCTGTCCAGCCCTGCCCTTGGCACAGTGGGCTCTGACAGGGACCGTGCGGCGCTGGCGCTGTCCCCTCCCCGGACCCCCGCCCCTCCGCTCGCCCCAGCTCTGCGGGCAGCAGCCGCCGGCCCGGCCCCGGCCCCGGCCCCGGCCCCGGCCCCGCTCCCCAGGACTGCTCTCACTGGTGCCACTGTTCCAGCCCCGCATTCCCCACCTTCCCCCGCTCCGGGGCCCTTCAGAGCTCCCCGTGCCCTCCGCGGCAATGGGGCCATTGTGGGGGCTGGGGGCCCGGGGGCAGGGCAGGGCTGGGCATCGCCCCCTCCCCACCCTGGAGCAGCATCTCCTCCTGTTCCTTCTTCCTGCCCCTCTCCCCTCGCTGCCCCCCCGGCCCCGGCGTGTCAGGGGCTGGCTCGGAGCCTCCGCACAAGGGCAGGTTAATACCCGGGGCCAGCGCTCTGCCCCGCACTCGCGGCGCGGCTCCGGCCCCGGCACAGCCACGGCCAGGATCTGCGGTGCCACGGCCAGGATCTGCGGTGCCATGGCCAGGATCTGCGGTGCCATGGCCAGGATCTGCGGTGCCCTGCTGCTCTCGCTGCTGCTGCTCCTGCACAGCCCGGGCGCCTGCGGGGCCCCCCCCCAGCCCCGCGGTGAGTGGGGAGCCGGGGCTGGGGGGGTCTGGGGGTACCCTGCTCCCGCTGGGGACGGGGAGGGAGGAGGGAATGCCCAGGAATAGCCAGGGAAGTGAAGGACCTGTGTCCAGGGTGTCCCAGGGCAGCAGGACCTGGTGCTGGGTTGGCTCCTGTGGGGACAGCGCAGGTGGCCACGGGTCACTCTTGGTGCTGGTGGAGGCCCAGGTTGGACAAGGGCTCTGCTTTCCCTGCCCTCTCCAGCTCCACAGGGGCTGCCTGGGCTGGGAGCTGGGGTAGGAACTGGCCGGACACCCCTGGGTCACCTCATGAGCAGGACGTCTGGGTTGGGCTGCTGGGAATGGGACTTTCCTTGGATTTTCTTCATCTGCTCCTGAGCAAAATCTGCTCTGCTTGGCTTCCCAGGTGGACAGTAGGGCAGCCAGGAGCAGGTGAGCTGCCTGCTCTGCACCTCACACAGGCTCTGAAACCCAACTGGGAATGAGAACCAGCAAAGGCTGAACACCCGGGAAAAGGGATGGACACTCAGAGAAAGGTTGGACACTCAGGGAAGGGATGGACACTCAGGGAAGGGATGGACACCCAGGGCAGGGATGGACACTCAGGGCAGGGATGGACACTCAGGGAAAGGATGGACACCCAGGGCAGGGATGGACACCCAGGGCAGGGATGGACACTCAGGGCAGGGATGGACACTCAGGGAAAGGATGGACACTCAGGGCAGGGATGGACACTCAGGGCAGGGGTGGACACTCAGGGCAGGGATGGACACTCAGGGAAAGGATGGACACTCAGGGCAGGGATGGACACTCAGGGCAGGGATGGACACTCAGGGAAAGGATGGACACTCAGGGCAGGGGTGGACAGTCAGGGAAAGGATGGACACTCAGGGCAGGGATGGACACTCAGGGCAGGGGTGGACAGTCAGGGCAGGGATGGACACTCAGGGCAGGGATGGACACTCAGGGCAGGGGTGGACACTCAGGGCAGGGGTGGACAGTCAGGGCAGGGATGGACACTCAGGGCAGGGGTGGACACTCAGGGCAGGGATGGACACTCAGGGAAAGGATGGACACCCAGGGCAGGGATGGACACTCAGGGAAAGGATGGACACTCAGGGAAAGGATGGACACTCAGGGCAGGGATGGACACTCAGGGCAGGGGTGGACACTCAGGGCAGGGATGGACACTCAGGGAAAGGATGGACACTCAGGGCAGGGATGGACACTCAGGGAAAGGATGGACACTCAGGGCAGGGATGGACACTCAGGGCAGGGGTGGACACTCAGGGCAGGGATGGACACTCAGGGCAGGGGTGGACACTCAGGGCAGGGATGGACACCCAGGGCAGGGAGGGTCTGGTCCTCAGGAGTATCTCTGCCCTTCCCTTGGCTCCAGACAGCCTGGAGAAATCACTGCAGGAGAAGCAAACTTGGCTACAAGGCCAAAATTGTGGAAATTAAAAATGTTTGGGCGGTCTGATGATGAAGCCTCGCACGCAGCTGTGGTCAGGCTGGGCTGTACAGGTGGGACAGTGACTGCAGAGCTACCTGGGGCTGGGGGGGGGGGAATTTCAGTTAGACCGACCCTGACCCCGTTCTCTTCAGGAATTGGGGGAAGGAAGGTTCTCTTTGCTATGCAAAGTCGGGAAATGAACCAGAGCAGTGACTGAGCTCCACTCACTGTGAGCCATCACCTCTCTAAAATAAACCCTTTTAGTCCTGGGTTACTGCGCTGTTTTCCTGGGGTTTTAATGGACATGGCAAAGATGCCTTGAGAAGGATTTTCTGCTAAGTCGGGGCATTAATTCAGCTATTTCTGGATAATTCCTGCTGTGCATATTTGTAAATATAGAGGAAGATTTTATTTCTGGTTTAATTCCAGTTTTAACTAAACTATGCTGAGTCTAGGTGTCAATCAGAGCAAGCAACTGTCACCTCCTGGAGAGAACAGGGCCTGTCCTGCAGACCCTTCTGTGGCTGAAATCCCAAAAATCTCCCACCTGATATCCCTTCTTTACTCTTTCCTTCTCTGAAATAAACTCCAGTCTCATAAATAGAGGTTAAAAATTTTTATTTAGGGCCAAATGACAGAGCAGAAATAAATAAAATAGATAGACTTCAAAATTTCTATTGGCTCCAGCTGTTCTTAGGGAAATAAAATAACTTTTCCTGCTTGGTTTGTCACTGAATCCAGGGATGATTCATCAGCACAAAGGGGGATTTTATGGATGTTTTATTTCTGGAGGAATTAATTGCAAGGCTTTGAGTCTTTCCCTGGACCTTCATTTGTCACCTGTAAACTGGGCACAAGAAACCCCTGGAAAAGGGATTTCCAGTGCTGCAGATGGATGTCCCAGGGAGTTTTCCTTCCTCTGCAATGAATTATGGGGGCAAAATGAAATTCATCCCTATGGGAAAACGTTAGATGTGATTTTAGTGGGAATTAGAGTTCCTGACATAGTGACCACTGCCTGCTTTGCTCACACCTTCCCAGAACTT
Organism: Cinclus cinclus; assembly: GCF_963662255.1. Lineage (NCBI taxonomy): Eukaryota > Metazoa > Chordata > Aves > Passeriformes > Cinclidae > Cinclus > Cinclus cinclus. Next base: position 1,428,320 of record NC_085071.1, on the reverse strand, counting down.
TCTGGAACAGATTCAGCCTCGATGCCCCTCAGGAAACAAACCTGATTATTTCCTTTACAGATTCATCACAGGGTATTTATTTTTATCTGCCTCAAAGACTGGAATTCCCATTAGAACTCACACTGAGGACCAGCTGTAATATTTATGTCATCATTTGGAGCAGATTTGTTGGCCCAAAAGCTCCCATTTAAAAATCTGTCCACAGAAATCTCCTTTATGACAGGAGCTCCCTGGGCCCTGCAGAAATCAAATATTAACAGAGCACTTGGTGCCTGACAACAACAGGCTAAATGAGAGGAAAAAAAATGAAAAAGAACAGGATGCCATAGATCTGCTGGGGGAAATGGGGCCATTCATTTAGGAAATAATAAAAAACACCAGGTCTTTTTTTATGTCTTGCCACAGCTGAAAATGAAGATGGAAAATGGCTTGAAAATGAGAAATTAAAATAACAATAATAACAATCATTCCGTTTGTTGCATTGCTGATGCCTCTTTTTTACAGCCTCTCCTTTTCACTGTGGGCATTCATGGGGCTGTAGAGATTAATTATCAACTATTAATTATCAATGATGGGTTCCAGATTTCTCTGTTGTTTGCCCCTCACAGACATGAACCAGCTCTGTGCTGTGTTCCTGGGGTTTGTTATTGGTGCCATTACTGGGAACAACGGTCTGGCTCCTGTTGTGCTGGGGGCTTCACCAGGGAATGTTGTTCCCAATCCAGCTGATTGCTGAGTGCCGTGCCTGGTTCTGGTCCCATCCATTCCCATTAACTGATATCTGTGGGGATTGGTTATCCGGGCCTGAGAGGCAGCAATCCCTTTCCAGCCTTTCTTGGATACAGAAATGCAGCTCAGGTTTCAGTCCACAGCTTCCTTCCTTCCTTCCTTCCTTCCTTCCTTCCTTCCTTCCTTCCTTCCTTCCTTCCTTCCTTCCTTCCTTCCTTCCTTCCTTCCTTCCTTCCTTCCTTCCTTCCTTTCCTTCCTTCCTTTCCTTCCTTCCTTCCTGGAATCCTTTCTTCCTTCCTGGAATCCTTCCTTCCTTCCTGCTGTCATTCCACACATTCATCCCTCCCTCCTTCTCTCCATGCTGCCCTAGAGTGATGGGGTTTTCTGCAGCCCTCAGAGACAGCCTGAGGTGACAAAGTGACAAAGGACACCCTGTCCATCACAAGTCCATGCCACCTCCAGGAACTCTGCTCTCCTACAGGTGCTTCCCTAGAAAAGCAAAAAGAACATTCGGAATACTCAGTTCAAAACCTGCAGCTCCTCTCCGCTCAGTGCTGCTTTATCAGCGCCGTTCTCTCCCTCCCGGGACACTTTTCCCTCCTTTCCCTCTGATTCCCCTCTGTCCCTGCCACCCCCAGGCACCCTGTGCAGGACCAAGCCCACGGACCTGGTGTTCATCATCGACAGCTCGCGCAGCGTGCGGCCGCACGAGTTCGAGAAGATCAAGGTGTTCGTGTCACGCGTGATCGAGGCGCTGGACGTGGGCCCCAACGCCACCCGCGTGGGCATCATCAACTACGCCAGCGCCGTGCGCAGCGAGCTGTCCCTGCAGAGCCCCCAGAGCAAGGCGGCCCTGCTGCAGGCCGTGCGCAGGATCCAGCCCCTGTCCACGGGCACCATGACGGGCTTGGCCATCCAGTTCGCCATCAGCCGCGCCTTCAGCGCCGCCGAGGGCGGCAGGGCCGGCGCGCCCAACTTCAGAAAGGTAAGGAGGCAAGGAAAGGGTCTGGTTCCTCCAGCTCCATGCTTCGGACTCATCGTGGAGTGGTTGGAAAAAGCAGAAAGATTATTTTCTCTGGGCTTTGATTGTGTGTGGGTGTTGGTTCTCACAGGTGGGAAATATCTGGGACGTGCAAACTGGAGGTTTAAAAACCTGCAGGAAGTTCACACTTCTCAATTCTTCTTGGAAAACTCTGGGAGGTGCAAACCCCTCAATTCTTGGAAACCTCTGAGAGGTTCAAACCCCTCAATTCTTCTTGGAAACCTCTGAGAGGTTCAAACCTCTCAATTCTTGAAGACCACTGGGAGGTTTGAACCTCTCAATTCTTCCTGAAAACCTCTGGGAAGTTCAAAACTCTCAACTCTTTTTGGAAACCTCTGGGAGGTCCAAATCTCTCAATTCTGGAAGACTTCTGGGACGTTCCAAGCTCTCAGTCCTTGAAAATCTCTGGGAGGTTCAAACCTCTCAATTCTTATTGAAAAAGCAGCTCACCTTTGGGACTTAGTGAAAGAAAATACAAAACTCATTATAACATATTCAGTCTTAGTCTCAATTTTAGTTCTAAATGCAGTCTGATAATTACAGCCAGCATTGGCCACTCCCATGGATTGGAGAGACATTTCCACTGAACTGTCCATGAAAATTCTGGATCCTCATCTCCGGAATCTCTTCCACACCATTCCATATCCCCCTCTCCGTGTGCAGTCTTTTCCTGCTCCAAGAGAGCTCCCCCAAGCCTTGCTGTTCCCTGTCACTTCTGGTTGTGTGGAACAAATTATCCTGGATTTCCAGTGTCTCCCTGAAACCTCCTTTTCTGGGCAGCTGGAAAAGCTGAGAGCAGAGGCTTTTGCAATTATTTACCTGAGGTATTAAAAAAAAGGGGGGAAAATGAAATCACTCCTTGCTTTTCCTTCTTCCCTTCCACTCTGGAGCTGATCCAAGAGGCAGAATCAGAGAAAGAGACTGGGAGGGGTCTCTGGAGCTCCCTGTGCTCCAGTGGGGCTGCCCAGGACCAGCCCCAGTGGCTTTTCAACATCCCCAAGGTGGAAAACTCCACAACCCTTTGTATTCTTGGTTCCCTGGTTGGCTGGTTTTTTCCTTTTCTTTTCTTTTCTTTTCTTTTCTTTTCTTTTCTTTTCTTTTCTTTTCTTTTCTTTTCTTTTCTTTTCTTTTCTTTTCTTTTCTTTTCTTTTCTTTTCTTTTCTTTTCACTTTTATCCTCTGCCTTGAAGTCCAGCCAGCTTTTCCCTTCTGCTCAGGGTGACCCCATCCCCTGCCTGGGAGGAGGAACAGGTCATGCAGGGATTTAGGGAGGTGAAGCTTCCAGAAACACTGGACACGGTCCTTACTCCTTCCCACAGCAGAAATCCAACAAATCCTCACACAAATCTGGTTGTCAACATCCCAAAACATCACACAGTGCTTTGCACTTGCTTTGTGCAGCAAATGTTACCCCCAGCCAGGGAAAAGCACAATTTGTTTCCGTAGGAGCTCCGAGAAAAACCTGCTCCCACCTTCCTCAAAACCTGCAGGGAGCCCAATTACTTTCACCTTATTTTTTTAGAGAAGAACAACAAATAAATTGGCAAATTGCTGAGCAAATCCAGGGCTTTGTGCAGCTTCCTGCCCGATTGTCCTTGGAGCAGATCTGGAACATCACGTTCCCATCCCATAATAAGCCATCACTCCCTCATTAGCTGCAGGATCACCGGGAAGTGCCAGCCCGGGTTGGAAATACCTGGGAATGCTCAGGAATGCTCGGGTGTCTGAGATTACAAGGAATAAATCGTGTCAGAGCATGCGGGATTTCTGCCTGACAGAAGCATGAGGGATCCAGAATGTCAGGAATTCACAGGGAAAGCTGCTGGTTAAATAAGCACAAGGTTTGACTTTGAAAAGCAAAATTTCTGAGTTTTCCCTGAGCAAAACTGAGGATCAGGGTAAAATTCAGCTGTTGGGGGCAGAAGAAGCTTCACCTTTTCATAATTCCCCTCATGTGGCTGAGCAGTGCCAGCCTCTCCAAGAGCCAGAGACTGCTCCTTCTCTCCAAGCCTTTCCCAAACCAGGCACACACCAGGACTCCGTTTTTGCCATGACAGGGAATTACAGAGATTCTCAGACTGCAAATAATTTGGAGGTAGGTTTGAAAATAATAATGAAAAAAAGGACATTTTTTCACATTGACTGAGGCTGGATGCAGGGAAAACATCTATGGTGGAAATCCTAGGAAAAAAACCCAGGATTTCCTGATTTGGGCTAACCAAATGTGATATGAAGAGGTAATTTTTACACTCCTTCTGTCAGGTTGTCACAGACAGCTCCTCTAGCTTCTTCTCACTGTTGCATTCATTTTCCCCATGAGTTCTCTGATGAATTCTCAATCCCAACTCTGTATCCAGAAGTTTTGTTTTCTCCAACAGCAGGGCAGGAAGTAATGGGAATTTTGAGTCCTTTCTGGCAGATTTCCTCACAGAGGCATTATGAGGATCTTTCCCATCACATCCGGCTGTGCACGCTGCAGGTTCAACCTGTCTGGGGCTTATCTGGGCTTGGGTTTATCTGGGCTCAGTCTTATCTGGAGTCAGGTTTATCTGGGGTCAGGTTTAGCTGAAGATGTAGAGTTGCTGATAAAACCTGGAGAATTTCTTGATTTAGGAAGACAAATTGCATGAGGACACGTGGCTGCTGACAGGACCTGCTGGAAGGGTTTGGTCCCTGATTTGATAACGTATTCATTTCTGGATATGATAACTCATCTGATCCCTGATTTGATAACTCCTCTGATCCCCGATTTGATAACTCCTCTCATTCCCTGATTTAGCACTCCTCTGTTCCCTGATTTGACACTCCTCTAATCCCTGATTTAACACTCCTCATTCCCTGATTTAACACTCCTCATTCCCTGATTTAACACTCCTCTGATCCCTGATTTAACACTCCTCATTCCCTGATTTAACACTCCTCATTCCCTGATTTAACACTCCTCTGATCCCTGATTTAACACTCCTCATTCCCTGATTTGACACTCCTCTGATCCCTGATTTAACACTCCTCTGTTCCCTGATTTAGCACTCCTCATTCCCTGATTTAACACTCCTCTGATCCCTGATTTAACACTCCTCATTCCCTGATTTGACACTCCTCTGATCCCTGATTTAACACTCCTCATTCCCTGATTTGACACTCCTCATTCCCTGATTTAACACTCCTCTGTTCCCTGATTTGACACTCCTCATTCCCTGATTTAACACTCCTCTGTTCCCTGATTTAGCACTCCTCATTCCCTGATTTAGCACTCCTCATTCCCTGATTTCACACTCCTCATTCCCTGATTTCACACTCCTCATTCCCTGATTTAACACTCCTCATTCCCTGATTTCACACTCCTCATTCCCTGATTTGACACTCCTCTGTTCCCTGATTTGACACTCCTCATTCCCTGATTTGACACTCCTCATTCCCTGATTTAACACTCCTCTGTTCCCTGATTTAGCACTCCTCATTCCCTGATTTGACACTCCTCTGATCCCTGATTTAACACTCCTCATTCCCTGATTTAACACTCCTCTGTTCCCTGATTTAACACTCCTCATTCCCTGATTTAACACTCCTCATTCCCTGATTTAACACTCCTCATTCCCTGATTTAGCACTCCTCTGTTCCCTGATTTAGCACTCCTCATTCCGTGATTTAACACTCCTCTGTTCCCTGATTTAGCACTCCTCATTCCCTGATTTAGCACTCCTCATTCCCTGATTTAGCAATCCTCTCGCTCCCTGCCAGCCCAGCTTTGAGGGGCTCTCCTCGGCAGTCCCGGGCAGCGCTTCTGGTCCAGCTGGAGCTGAGGCTGAGCCGAGGGCTCTCTCTCCTGGCAAAAAGCTCCACTGCACAGATGGATCTGCTCCCGACCCAGGAAAACCCAGAGCTCCTTTGGCACATCCATTCCTCCCACTCCACACACCCACACCTGCCACAGGTGACGCTTTGCCTTTTTTTGTCACTCTAGAAGAAAAAGGCTTGCATTTGTTTATTTTTTCTCCCATGGAAAGCATCAGTTACTATGATGCTTCTGGGAATTCTTAATTGTGCAGCTCTTAGGAAGTGCAGATAAACAGCTGAAATTAGATTGTAAAGCCCCATAGTTTTCCTGTTTCTCCCAATTTTTTTTACGGAGGGGAAGCTCTTTCCCCATTCTGCATTCCAGCCCCAGCCATTCCTTTGGGGCTTGCAGTGGTGTCACAATAAATCAGTTGTGAGGAAAAGTGGCAGGGGCAAAAGAATTGGCATAGAACAAGAATTCAGGTCTTGTGATAAAGTCTCTTTCAGAAGAAAAACAAAGAGAAAAAGGAACAAACTAGGAGCAGGACTCTGGGAGGATTTTAACTGATTCAGGGCTCTGTTATATCCAAGCTGAAATCTAGTTCCCATTTAAACCAGCTTCCACTTTAATGCTGGGGTTAGCAGGGGTGGGATTTAATCCCTGATGTTTATTTGGAACAGAGAATCACAAATCCTGGCCCTGACACACAGCATGACCTCTCTCCCCACGGAGATGGTTTCAATTCCACCCTTCAGGTTCTCCACCTATAAATGGGATGGAGCCTTCCTCTCACATTTCCATGACATTTCCTGAGATTCTGTGAAGTCCCACACTCAGATAGGCTTGTCCTGAGCGTCCCTGAAGATCTTTAGTTTGGCTTGAGCTCGAGTTTGGCTATGAACAACATAAATTTTAATTCAGTTTCCTTAGAGGGGGATACACCAGTTGTCCCTTGGTGGAACCATTGCATCCTTGGCATCTGTCCCTCAGTGAAACCATCAATCCCTGGCAGTTGCCCCTTGGTGAATCCATCAATCCCTGGCTGTTGCCCCTTGATGAAACCATTCCATCCTTGGTAGTTTAACTTTTCCAGCTCAGAAAGAAACTAATTTCATCTTAAAAAAAAAAAAAAAAAAAAAAAAAAAAAGGTTTGTGTGCTCTCCGAAGAATGGGAAGAGCTGGTGGGATTCCCTTTTCCCTTAATTTTAGAAATGCAAACCCTTCCCTGTTCCACAAATGTTATGGGAATATGAACAAAGATATCAGTGCCCACCCAGCCCGTCCCCCCCTGCTGCAGGTGGCCATCGTGGTGACCGACGGCCGGCCCCAGGACGGGGTCCAGGACGTGTCCGCCCGGGCCAGGGCTGCAGGCATCGAGATCTTCGCCATCGGCGTGGGCAGGGTGGACATGGGCACGCTGAGGCAGATGGCCAGCGAGCCCCTGGACGAGCACGTGGACTATGTGGAGAGCTACAGCGTCATCGAGAAGCTGACCCACAAGTTCCAGGAGGCTTTCTGTGGTGAGTCCTGGTGTGCCCAGCCTGGGGCTGCGGGACTGGCAGCCAGCAGGGAGTTGGGAATGGTTTAGTGGGAAGGACCTTAAAGCTTTGCAGAGGATCCTGGAATGGCTTGAGTGGGAAGGGATTGGAAAGCTCATCCCATCCCCTGCCATGGCAGGGACACCTCCCACTGTCCCAGGCTGCTCCAGCCCCAGAGTCCAACCTGGCCTTGGGCACTGCCAGGGATCCAGGGGCAGCCACAGCTGCTCTGGGAATTCCATCCCAGCCCTGCCCACCCTGCCAGGGAACAATTCCTTCCCAAGATCCCACCCAGCCCTGCCCTGTGGCAGTGGAAGCCATTCCCTGTGTCCTGTCCCTCCAAACCCATTTCCAAAATTCCCCTCCAGCCTTTCCTATGGAAGTTGTAGCTGTGACCATCCTTCACACTCTGCCTCCTTGCTCCAAGCCCTGCAGGATCAGAGCCCTGTGGAAGCCAGGGGCTCTTTGAAGTTGCCTTTCCAGAACTGCAGGGTTTTGTTAGGGGATTTCAGGTTTTGGTTAAAGAAATCTCCAGATTTCACAGGCACTGGGGAGTTTGTGAACACAATCCACACACTCCTGGAGGCACTGGAAAACAGCCTAGAGAAGATGATTCTGGCACAGCTGAAATCATGCCCCTTTTGGGGCAGTTGAGAGAATTTGTTTTGTAATTCCCCCTGCCAGTGTTGCCTCCTGAATTCCCAGTTCAACAGGGATGGTACCAGTTCCTGTCAGAGGCTGAACTGCTCTTGCCTGATGCTGCTTTTGGGGTTGGAAGCCTTGTGGGGCAGGAGTCTCTCCTGGTTGGAGCAGCATCTAATTCCTGTTTGCACAGCACATCAAAGGAGCCTGAGCATTGTAAAAACACTCTCCTATAAAAACAGCACCCCACAAACAGCACCCTAAAAACAGCACTCCACAAACACCACCCTACAAATGCCATCCTACAAATGTCATCCCACAAAAAGCACCCTACAAACACCATCTTACAAAAACACCACCCTGCAAACAGCAACCTCCAAACCCCACCCTACAAACCCCATCCTTCAAATGCAGCTCTGCTCCTACAGGAGCTGCTAAAGGACTGGGAATGTTTTATTTCTTCCCAGTGTTCCCTAAGGCAGCAGGGCTGAGCCATAAATCCACATTTTCTGTTAGCAGGAGAGGCCCAGGGGCTTCTCCTACCATTTCCTGGAAGCAAAACCGAATGGCAGCACTTCCTGCAAAGTGTGATCACCTGGAATTCCAAACACACATGGCTGGGCCTGGAGATCTCACAGCTTCTGAGAGGTGTAAAATCTCCTGGGTGAGCTTCCAGGCTGAAAGGGATGAAGGGGAGCAGCTTTTTGTCATGGAAAATTGGCTCCTCTGTGGGAAGAAGGAAATCTTGGATACAAAGTGAGCCATGGATTATGCTCAGGTGATAACACAGAGTGAGTCAGGAATTATCAGGTGTCACTGCAGCAGGAGCTCATGGAAGAGGGGAACAAACACCTCAGCCAAAAAGAGGGAGAGAGACAGAATTTGAGGAGGTGGAATCCCGGCCCTGAATATTTGTGGGAGTTTGTGTTGGCTGCCCTGACATCAGGAGGCAGCAGCGGCACAGAGGCCTCACTGTGTGGGGAAAAATCCTTTCTGTGTCTCCCTTTGCAGATGGCAAAGCTCCTGCCATGGAAAAGCCCTGGGAGATGAGGGAAGCACTCAGGATTATTGCAGGGAGAAGAGATAGCCCTGGGGGAATGTCCAAGTCCCTGTTATGGTGTTCTGCACACACAGCTGCCCCACACCACCCCAAATCCCCTGCTTGGGCAGAGCACAGGATTTGTGGGACTGACAGCAGGGATAATGTCCAAGTGCTTCCCACGGTGCTCAGCAAACTCCTGGGAAGCAGGAAGCCCTTGGTGCTCCAGCCAATGGTGAGATTAACTGAGCTACAGGCAGCTCCAGGGGCAGTAAAATTCCCAACGATCTGGGCTGGAACCATCTGCCAGTGCTGGCACAGCCACGGGAAGTGAAAAGGCTAAAAACCTACAAAATATGGGTAGACCAGAACACAAATAGCTCAAAATAACAAACCTTAATTCAGAAAGACTCTGCTCTACCTCCCATCAGTTTGGTCCAGCCCCATGCCTGGATTCCTGTGCATTTTCTCTGGCATTTGTACCTGAATTTGCTTCTCCCAGCCTTGTTTTCTCTGGAGTTTTGTGCCATCCTCGCTGCCATGGCTGTGACAGCGCTGTCACCCCCCAGCGCCGCTGGCTCCCAGTGCTGCTGCTCAACTGCTGTTTGCTCAGAGCCACAGCCAGGGCAGGATGGGCAGCAGGAATATTTGGAGAAATATTGAGAGGTATTTCTGAGAGCTGTAGATGCAGGGAGGGCTCTGAAGTGAATTTGTGTTTGCACACAAATCCCGTCCAGGAAGGGCAGCTCAGCTCCCTGCTCTGAATTCTACTGCAGAGCTGCAAAAATTGGGTACTGGGCAGCCCAGGGGCAGCAGGGACCCAAACCTCACCCAGGAGCTTTGCATTTGCCCCACACCCAGCTGGGTTTGCCCAGGAGTGGAGGATTTCCAGTCCTGGCTCTGCCTTGGAGAAGGGACAGTTGTGGAAATTTCTTCCTTGTCTTTATGCCTCAGCCACTGTCCAGGATCAATGAGCTGTGTCCCACGGATTTAATTACGGGGCCGATATGAGGCTGTGCAGGGCTGGCTGTGGGAGGGGAGGCCTCGGGCTGGCTCCTGCTTGAAGCCATCCCCTCCTGTCCTTGCAGTGGTGTCCGACCTGTGTGCCACGGGGGACCACGACTGCGAGCAGCTGTGTGTCAGCACCCCGGGGGCCTACAGGTGTGCCTGCAGGGACGGCTTCAGCCTCAACAGCGATGGCAAGACCTGCACTGGTGAGTGATGGGTCCCTGAGCCCAGCACACAGGGGACGGTGGGGACAGCACTGGGATGTTCTGCTCAGAGAAGGCAGAAAGGAAAACGTTGCTCTTGCAAGCCAGAGTCACTTTCAAAACATTGCTGTGGTCTCTTGTTGGGTTTTCTTTTATTAACCCCGTTTCCTCAGCAATAAATGGCATTAAGGTTCTATTTTCCTACATCATTTACTGAGGTCTTTGCTGCTGTTTATTTCTGCCCTCTTCTCCTGTTTTCCCTCAGCTTGCAATGGTGGCTTGGGGTCTGCTCTGGATCTCGTGTTCCTCATCGACGGCTCCAAGAGTGTGAGGCCTGAGAACTTCGAGCTGGTGAAGAAATTCATCAACCAAATTGTGGATTCGCTGGAGGTGTCGGACAAACAGGCCCAGGTTGGGCTGGTGCAGTACTCCAGCTCTGTCCGGCAGGAGTTCCCCCTGGGGCAGTTCAAGAACAAGAAAGACATCAAAGCAGCAGTGAAGAAAATGTCCTACATGGAGAAGGGGACCATGACAGGCCAGGCTCTGAAGTACCTCGTTGACAGCTCCTTTTCCGCCATCAATGGAGCCCGGCCTGGGGTCCCCAAGGTGGGGATTGTCTTCACTGATGGGCGCTCACAGGATTATATCTCAGATGCTGCCAAGAAAGCCAAGGACTCAGGTAGGGCTCCTGAATTCCCAGAGGCTTCTTTCTCCCTTGGCCAAGGCAGGACTTCTTCCCTTGGTGTATCTCTTAGGATACACACAGGTTATTCTGAGTAATTCTGGGGAGATATTCCCCAACTATCCTTGCTCACGGACAGCTTGGAGCACCTCAGTCTGGGTGTCAGGTGCACCTTGGCTTGCCAAGAGCTGCTTTTAACTCCTGTCTTGGTTTGAATGACAGATGTCTGCTAAGGAAGTCAGGAGCCTCCTTTCAAATGGCAGATGTAAACACCCTCCCTCTGAATTATTGTAATTTTGAAATTAACAGGCTCTCAGGCAAAGATATGGGAATAGGAATAACAGTTCTTTCTATGAAAATTAAAATAAAAATACAGTAATGCAAAGCAACCAAACACTGGCAGAGTGAGAATCCAAGCTGACCCCCGTCAGTCACTCAGGGTGGTGGAGCAGTCCCATTAAATGGTGGCTGCAGTCCTGCAGTGACAGATGTGGTTCTGTTGGAGCAGTGCTCCTGGAGAAGGTGCAGTTTTCCTCTGAAGCTCCAGTGATGATGTAGAAGGGTCTGGTTTTCCTTTGGAATCCAGTGGGAAAAGGCTGCTCTGCTGTTCCAAATCTCAGATCTGATCTGGGTAGGAAATGCTCGGCTCCTCCCCCTGGGTGGAGCATCTCCCACTGGGATGATGGAATTTTATCAGCCGTGCACTGGGACTCATGGCCCATTAACAGGAGATCTCTCCTGGAGGAAGGATGGGTGTGGGAAAGATAAAGAGCACTGGCCCAGCTGCTTTAACAGATGGTGATGGAACACACACCCCTGGTCACATCCTGTGTTGCAGCCCAAGACAGTTCCTGTCGGTGTCTTTGGAGGAGTTTCTGCTGGGCAGGGTGGAGTTTTACTCTGTGGAATGGGATGAACAGGATGGAATTCCACCCCCTTGGGATGGGATGGACAGGATGGAATTACACCCCCTGGGATGGGATGAATAGGATGGAGTTTTATGTGGAAGTTTTACCTGGAGTTTTACCCTGTGGAATGGGATGCACTCAGGTCTCATTGCTCCACACAAATTTGGAAACTGCAGGGGGAATTTAGAATTTGGAGGTTCCAGCACCTTTAGGGTTGGGCAGGGCCTGGAGCGACCTGGGATGGTGGGAGATGGTGGAACAAGAGCTTTAACGTCCCTCCTAACCAGCCAAGCCAGTCTGGGATTTATCTGGGGTTGGTCAGGAAACCCAGCCCAACACCAGAGGCACACGGGGGCAAAGACAACAAATCCCAGAAATTGTAGGGCCACGTGTGGCTTGGCTGTATCAGCCTCAAGGCCAGGAAAAGGCAAAGCAAAAGCGATAAAACAATAAACAAAGCACAGACACAGATTAAGGAGGAGCCCCAGGCACATTAATAAGAAACTCTCCTCAGCTGCTGTTGTAGGAAAAGCGTTCAGTGGGCACACACTGATGTGTCTGAGCCCCATGAAATATGAATGCCTTGAGGCCTGCCCTTTGCTGACCCACTCAGCACATTCCCAGTCTCTGACACCCCTGTGTTAAATGGATCCAGCCCCTGGGAATTCAGTCAGGAATTGCTGAATCCTTCCCTTCCTTTTAACTTCACTCTCCACCACTAGATGGGACTCGGGGCCAGCACATAACCAGAGAGGTCAGGGAGCTGGTGAAAAAGCAATGTTTACAAAGCACTCTGACATCTTACGGCGCTGTTCAGCTCTTATAAAACAAAAGGTTCTTATGAAGTGTATTTATAGAATTTATTCCTCCCTGGTGATAAAAACTTTGTGCCTTGTTTCTCCCTCCTCTCTTGTACCTGCAAGGAAATCTCTTATCTGTTCATAAGTTATTGCTGTGGGATAAGCAAGTGCTTAAAATGAGACTACAAAATTGTTCAGTGAGCTGAGCATCAGAAAAACAACAAATATTGGATATAGCCACAGAAAGAAATGCAAAAGGGGGAGCAGGGAAACACTCTCAGTGCTTGGGCATGAACAAGTAAAGAAAAATATTTTAAACCAGGGCTTAATTAATACCACCCAAAATGGGAAAATTGCATTTGGGTTCAATAGAAACAGGTTTAATGCAGATTAATCTCCTGGCAGAGCAGGATGATCCCTGGACAAGTTCTTAACTGCCAGTGGGGGCTGTAATTTCAGACAGAGCCTCAGCTCAGTTCTGCTGGGGGACTTTCCAGACAGGGGCTCATTAACAGAGGTTGATTAACAGTGGCTGAGCCTATTTTGGAAACTCACACTGTTTCCTTTTGCTACATTATCACTTCCGTATCAGTGGGGTGGTGTTAACATCACCAGTCCTTCCTTTCATCTCCAAAATCTTGTTCTTGTTGGTATTGGCTGGGAAATTATAGTTAAATACTGCCTGCAAAAATATTTTGGCCGCTGTTTGACCTGGCTGACAGGAGTGTCTCCAAAACCTTGTTCTTGTGGCCACAGTGCCCATGGTCTGGTAAATTTTAATAAAATCTCTGCCTGTAAAACAATTTTGGCCCTGTTTGACCTGGCCTAAAGGAGTCTGAAACAGTGGAGGTGAAAGGGGAGACTCAGTGAGGATCTGGAACTGTGCAGAGCCCGGGGGCTCAGGGGGTGGATGAGGGTGCCCAGCCTGGCAGGGATGACACCGTGCCAGCCTCGTGCCACTGACAGGATCCCGTTCCCACAGGATTTCGGATGTTTGCCGTGGGAGTCGGCAATGCCGTGGAGGATGAGCTGAGGGAGATCGCTTCTGAACCGGTGGCTGAGCATTATTTCTACACCGCAGACTTCAGAACCATCAGCAAGATCGGGAAGAAGTTGCAGATAAAGATCTGTGTTGGTGAGAGGGGATTAGGGCTCAGTCACAGTATTTGTAGGGTGGAGCAGAGGGGTGAAAATGCCCCTCAAAAAGCTGCAGAGGAAGATCTGTATTGGTGAGAGGAGATTGGGATGGAAGGGTTCAGTCAGTGTTTGAAGGGTGGAGTGGAGGGATGAAAATGTCTTTGGAGAAGCTGCAGATCTTCAGTCTGTGTTGGTGAGAGGGGATTGGGATGGAGCAGAGGGATGGAAACACCCTTGGAGAAGCTAAAGATGAACATCTGTGTTGGTAAGGGGAAAATTGGAGATGGAGGGGTTCAGTCGCAGCATTTGAAAGATGGAGTAGAAAGGTGAAGATGCCCTTGGAGAAACTGTAGATGAAGATCTGTGTTGGTGAGAGGGGATTTGGGGTCTGTATTGGGATGAAGGGGGTCTGTCAAGGCTGGACTGGAGGGATGAAAATGCCCTTGGAGAAGCTGCAGATCTTCAATCTGTGATGGTGAGAGGGAGTTGGGGATGGAGGGGTTCAGTCACAGCATTTGCAGCCTGGAGTTGAGGGATGAAAATGCCCTTTTAGGTGGATGTTATAAAAATCTCTCTGTTCCCAGTGTGTGGAGCTGGCAGAACACACAGCAGGATCAGGACACATCAATATTTTGGGTGGTTGCCTGAAGCAAAACAACCCCCACACCTCAGCCATGGCCCCCTCTCCCAAATCCCCTTCCCCTTCCTTTTTCCTCCACTTTTCTGCCCTTCTTCTTCTTCAGAAATGATGAATTTGTCTCCAGGTTCCTAAATATGGGATTTCCTGTCCTCCTGGAGAAGTTGGAGAGGGATAATCCCCATATCTGCAGAGCCAGGACTGCAAGTCAGAGACTCTTTGTCAAGTCTCCTTAAAAAATTAGGATCAATCCGAGAACAAGAGGATGGGATCTATATGAAACCCCCAATAAATTGTGCTTTAAAATAATTCAAACACATTTAAGCTTCAGTCTTCAAAAAATAGAGCAAATTTCAGAAAAATATTTGTTTGCAAAATACCAATCTGGGTAAAGATGTTTACATTTGAGAATTAAAAATAAAAGGAAAGCAAGGAGATTTTGCATTTCTTTGATTACTAGTGCCAGTTTGTATTTCTCAACAGCTGCCTGGAAATCTTCTGTTAATCTCCAGCTTTGGGTTACTCCTGGCTGGTTTAAACTCATTGTGTTCTGGAGCCAGTGATTCATTTCCTTCAAAAAGTCTCTCTTTTATTTATTCCTCCTTTGCTCAGCTCAGAGTGGCCTTGTACCCCCTCCCTTTCTTTCCCAGTCATCTTTTTCCTCCTGTCCTAGTCCAAGTTAATATTCCTTGAAGAACAGATGTTAATTAGTGATGCGAGTTAGCAAACTGATTAATGCTCATAGTTCCACCCCATCAAGGACTGGAGTTATTGAACTAAGCTCAAACCAGTCTTGATGGCAGCAGTACCTCCAATTTTTATTGGGTGTTGTTGTGGAGACAGAGGTTGGTTTTATTTGGTCAGACTCCAGTTTCAGGGCAAACTTGAAGCATCAGGAGCAGAGCTCAGAGAGTTTCCAAGGATCTGGAAACCCAGGAAAGACTTTTCATGGCTGAAATAACAGAAAAAAGTGACAGTCCCTGTTCATCTGAGGTTAAAGCCAGAAGAGATCAACTGGATAATTAGAAATGATTATATTTTTATTTCCTTCCCATCTCTTACATAGAAAATAAGAATTGTTCTGTTTCACTGGGCTCAGGGATTTTGATTAAATGATTTTTTTGGTGCCACTCATCCTCTTGTTGTTGTGACCCACAGAGGAAGATCCGTGTGAGTGCAAATCCATCATGAAGTTCCAGACCAAAGTAGAAGACCTCATCAATTCCTTGCAGCAGAAACATATCCTTTGGAAGTTTGGCCAGGACTGGGTGGGTTGGGCTGGGATTTCTGGAGGGACCATGGGAAAGGTCTGTTCCTAGGGGAAGGAGTTGGGCTGGGCTCAGGAAGGTGGGAATGAGGCACCTGGGGGGCTTGGATGTGGC
Source organism: Cinclus cinclus (assembly GCF_963662255.1). Lineage (NCBI taxonomy): Eukaryota > Metazoa > Chordata > Aves > Passeriformes > Cinclidae > Cinclus > Cinclus cinclus. The sequence continues at coordinate 1,412,796 of NC_085071.1, read as the reverse complement.
ACTCAGAGCTCTGGGCTGGTGCCAAGGTGGGCTTGGTCAAAAGTTGGTCTTGATGGCCCTGGATGGCTTTTCCAAGCTCTGGGATCCTGGCATCACGGGGAGATGGAGCTGCAGGTCCTGAGGCAGCTGGAATGGGAGGAGGGAATTCCTTCAGAGCAAAAGTCCAACACTGCCCGAATTCCATCACGGACTGGAGGGACAGAGGGTCCTCAGAACGCCTCCGACTGTGCAGTGGGTGCTGTGGATGATCCACATGGACACATCCACCCATCCCACATCCTCCCAGCTGGCCAAACTCAGTGCTGGGAGATCCATCCTGATGGAACTGCTCCCTGGAAACATCTCCAGACAGGTGAGTTGGATCCCATCAGAACTGACCTGCTGGGCCTGAGTTCTGCCATGCTGGGCCTTTCATGAAGTGGCAGAGAGAGACAAAAAAGCCACAAAAAATTGTGAGTAGGATTCAAACTTCTCCTGAAGAAAGGAACTCATGGAGCCTCAGGGTGGCTCACATGGGCAGGGAGACTTCTCACTCCTGAGGATCAGGAGAGGATCTAATTTTAAAAGCAGCACTTTGCTTCCTTCACACATTTCAGGCGCTGCTGTGGCACTCGCTCAGTTCTGTTCCTCCTCCCAGGGTCAGGCCGAGTGAAATCCGTGACTCATGTGGTGCAGAGGTCACAGGAGGTCATGGCTCTCACCTGGTGGGTGGCCTCTCCCAGGCACACCACGAACAGGAATTGGTGAGAACTCCAGGAAAAGTGCTCTGCTCCTCTCCTCTGGGTCAGGAGCTCTGCCAGCCCCTGCTGGCACTCCCCAGGCGTTCTCTCGCTTTTCCTCCTCCTCCTGGAGTGAACCCGTGGCTGTGGGAGGATGTGTGAGCACATGACATGTGTGTGAGCATAGAGACACAGACAGCTCCTTCCTCTGCTGAGATCCATCCGCCTGAGCAGCTCTGGGAATGCCAGAGGGGATGGGGACAGATTCCCTCTGCTTCTGCTCCCATCCTTACCTGTGCTGCCCACCTGGGACCATGGAATTGTGGAGTACTTTGGGCTAGGAGGGACCTTAAAATTCCACCCAGTGCCACCCCTGCTCCCAGCCCCAATGTCCAACCTGGCCTTGGGCACTGCCAGGGATCCAGGGGCAGCCACAGCTGCTCTGGGAATTCCATCCCAGCCCTGCCCACCCTGCTAGGGAACAATTCCTTCCCAAGATCCCACCTAAACCTCTCCTCTTTTAGTGAAAGCCTTGGCCCATCACTCTGTGCCCCCACAAAAAGTCTCTCTCCTAACATTCCCTGTCATTTTTCCTCAACTCCTCCTCACTGGAAGCTGTGGCCAAAAGGATCGAAGCCCTGGAGAACAAGATCATCTAAAACCCCACTTCAGCGGATTTTTACCTCCTTCCCAAAGTAACAGAACCAGAACTGCTCCACTTTTCAGGGAGGGCAGCTCAGCCCCAGGGCTCTGGGCAGCTTTTATTAAGGTCTAGGCTACCTGCATTTGTTTAAAAGGAAGAATTATTACAGTAGAGCAGACTTTGTATAAAGGGCAGAGCAAGGGGTGTGACTGAGAGTTAGACCAGGCTCAAGTTTGTTGCATCCTATAGAGTGCATATATTAAAAAAAAACAAAACAAAACAAAAAAAAAAAACAAAAACAATCTGGAAAGATTTTTTTATTTAAAGCTTAATATATATAAAATGTGTTAATGAGAACTTGATGATGAGTTCTGTGAATCCTCTGTTGCAGCTTTTGTTTCTATGCATGAGATAATTTAATTTAAAAGTCAAAGTGACTTCAAATCACCCTCACCTGCTGGGTGTGAGCCCAAAGCTGAGCTCCTGGTTGCTGTCAGTGCTTAGATGAGGTTTAGTCCTGGTCCTGAGCACGCTCTGCAAGCTAGGCCAGGCTGCTCTTGGCTGGCTTTATCCTGAGCTGTGGAACCATAATGGGAAAAGCTTTCCCGGCAGGGAACGGGGGCAGTGTCCAGTGCCCTGGGCTGAGCCTGCTCTGGGGGAAGTGCAGGGACCCTCTGTGGCTCTGAGTGCCACCAGCCAGGAAATGTCCCCTGCTCTGGGTGACCCCGACAAGGTTCAGGGACCCTCTGTGGCTCTGCCACCAGCCAGATGTGCCCCACACCCTCAGCTGGAGCTCCAATCCATCCCCACCCCAGGAATGCTGCTGGAGCTGCCCTGGAAGCAGAGCCTGGATCCCCACACCTCAGAGCACCTCCAAGCTCACCTTGCAGACTCCTGCTGCTGGATTCTCTGGGAATGTGGGCTGGGAGCACCTCAGGCTGCCTGTCCCTGCAGCTGTACCTGGCCATGGATCCCCGCGGCACCAGCGGATTTGGGTTTGTTTATGAGGTTTTATTTTTTGTATCAAAATATTTATACTTGAGACTATGTGAGAAAAGCTTTTTGGGGCGACTTGGCCTGCTCAGAAGTGTCACCAGAGCAGATGTGTTTTGGTTTTGTGGGCGTATTAAAAGTTTGCTGGAAATCTGGGAAGCCAGCGTCGTCCTTGGTGCGAGGGCTGAGGAGGCTGCCTGACAACACCACTTCTCCAAAGGCTCCTTAGCAGGGAGGAAATCACCTCATGTCACATCCCCTAATCTCTGTGAAGGGGAAGAAATGAGTCCAGAGAGACAGCCAGACCCTCTTCTCCAAACAGAGCTTCTTTTACAATAAAAATAATTTCTTTCACTCCTGGAGACTCAGGGATGAGTCAAGCACTGAGTCAAGGACTGCAGGCAGCTCTTGATGGCTAAACCTCACCCTCTCAGGCAAATCCTGACTAGCCCTGCCATAACCCCTCCAGCTCCTGAGCTTCTTGGGATGAGCTCTTGTCTATTTTTACACAGAAATTGTGGATGTTTCAGATTTGTGTCTCGACAGGAGCAGATCCTGTTACAATCACCTGTGGGATTATTCCAAGTTCACTTTGAGAGCCCCTGAGTCACTTTTCTTTACAAATCAGAACAAATTCAGATGTGCAGGACCCTTCTAAACTCCTCTCCCTGGGGAGCAAGCCACTCCTGCTGCCACCCAAGGAATCCTTTTCCTCATGTGGAATCACTTTCCATCTTAAATATATTTGAAATCAGAGCAGAAAAAGTACAAATTGTTTCTGCATGTTCTAGGTCTCAGCTTTCTTCTTATTCTTCACTCTGTTTTTCACTTTTTCAATTTCCCCTCTCTTCAATCAGCTGATCAGAATTCATCCTGATCTGATAAGGTTAATCATTGATTAATTTGCTTCTATTTCCAGCTATAATCCCTTTGCCCACCATGGAAATGAGCTCCCGTGGGTAATTTCCTTATGTGCTTATTTATTTATTCTTTAAACGCCCTAAAAGTAAAAATTTAATGGCCTGGGTATCTGGAGGATGGATGTGATTTTAATTCCTGCCATGGCACCATGGAAATGGCCACACTGGGAGGTTTCACTGTTGTCATCCTGCAGCTGAAGCCGTTTCTCTGATTTTTCAGAAAATGGGAGAAATTCCTGGCTGGATCTTTGCCTCCACCACTCAGCCCACTTTGAGCTAAATAACTTCCATAAAACTAATTTTTTGGGGAAAGAATACAGTTTCCAACCCTTTGGGGGGGGGAGGTGAGCCAGGCAGGGCTATTCCTGGGGAAAGGGATTCCAATCCCAATACTTGGGATGGGAAGGGCTGATCCTGAGCATTGCTCCAAAGCCCCTCCAGGCAGGACCTGGGGGTCGGAGCCTTCCTCAATCCTGGAGTTCCTTGTTGTTCCTGGAGTTGTTTCAGGAGTGCAGACACAGCAGCTCATTCCCTGTGGCTTAGTAAGGAGAGCAGACCCTTATATCCATGTTCTGCTCTGCATTTTCCCCAGAGTTTCTCTGCCCATCCATCTCCTCCATCAACCAAGGAACAGTGTCCACATTTCTCTGGTTATTACTTGCTAAAACCCCAATCCCAGCTAAACCCTGAGTCACCCCTCACCCAGGAAAAACCCCCTCAAGGAGCCCAACCTCAGACTGGGCCATAAATAACAAAAACAAAAATAACTTTTTCCTCACAGTGCTCCAGGGCCAAGATCCATTGTCAGGTCCAGAATTGTTTCTGTGAGGAATATTTGGGTTTTGGTGCAGATAGAGCAGAACTAAACAAATTAACAGTCTTTCTTCTTCCCTTCTCCCGTCCCCTTAAAACAATAAAAGCCATCCTGAAGTCAATTAGTCATCAGGCTTCTGATGTCCTAATTATGTTTCATTAATGGATTGCCCAGGGGCAGCAGGATGGGACCCAGCAGAGGAGAATCCCTCGGCTCAATTTATGTGGGAAACAAAGGATGGGGCACAACCTTGATGTCCTAAATCCCAGGAGGGACTGGCACAGCTCTGGATGCAGGAGGGTGAAATGATCCTGCTGCACACAGGGAGCTCCTTCCCCTTCCCCTTCCCCTTCCCTCTGCTGCCTCATTCTTAAAGGAGATTTTCCAGAGTTGCTGATGCCACATTCCTGGGAACATTCCAGGCCAGTTTGGATGGCGTTGGAAGCAAACTGATCTCCTTGAAGATGTCCCTGCTCACTGACCAGATGACCTTTAAAGGCTCTTTCCAATCCAAATCATTCCGTAGTTTTATGATCTTACATATGCCTCACTCCTTCCTTCCACTTTTCCACCATGTCCCAAGTTCCCTTAGATTTTCTGACAAAATGAGTTTATAAAATGTTGTCCCCAAAATCCCAAGTTCCTTTAGATCTCTCGGCAAAATAATTTATAAAATGTTGTCCCAACATAAGTTCCAAGTTCCTTTAGGTCTTCAGATAAAATAATTTATAAATTATTGTCCTTTGGGCATGGAAATAAACTCCTTGGGCACTTTTCCCTCACCTCCCATTGGTGCTGAGGCCACGGAAGCCTGAAGCTCCCTAAGGCAGAGGGAAGCTATTTTCCCTCTGGGGAAGCAGTTTCCTCCTGCAGGGCACTGCAATCATAACACAGGGCCATTAATAATCAAATTAAAAGTGCTTCCAATTAAACCCAGGCCTGGGAGCTCGCTGACATCTTCTTTCAGCAGCAATTTGTAACACTCACGCCCTGTAATTGCTGCTAATGAGCGGGTAGGGAGTACACCAGGCATTATTGTGGTTTTTCTCCAGGTCCTGGAGTAGGGCTGGGATCCCAGCCAAAGTTCCCTGCCCTCAGGGGTCCCTGGGAGGATCGGGCTGGTTTTCCTCTTTCCAGGCTGGGGAAAGTGAATCCCAAGCATTCAGAGCGCCAGGAAGTGCTGGGAGCATCCAGACTTCTCTCCAGGCCCTGGAATATGTCTGGGGCTAGAGGAATTTCCTCTTTTTGGGAACAGCAGTGAAGTTCCTCTCCTCCCTCCTCTGAGGTAATTCAGGGATCAGGCAGCTGAAGGTGCTGCTGGATTTATGTTGTGCAAATTATTATTTCTCATTTTGACTCGGGGAGAAGTTCCAGCAGGGCTGAGAACACTCCCCCTGTGATTCCTGCAGCAAGGAACTTCCCGAGGATCAGAAGTCTGGCCATAAACTGGAAGAGGCTCCATATTTCAAGCAGTCACTGGGATTTCTTCATGTTTTAATCACTGCCCAGGGCAGGAACTGTTCTGTGGGGTTTGCAGTGGTTGTGGTGTTCCACCAGTCCTGAACTGCATGGATCAGGATGGGATCCCAATAAATGGGAGCAGTTCCCTGCCCGCAGGGATTCCTGGGGGGGGATCAGGTTGGTTTCCCCCTATCCTGGCTGGAGGAAGTGAATCCCAAGAATTCAGAACATCGGGAAGTGCTGGGAGCATCCTCCAGGGGCTGGAGAGATGGGCAGGAAGGAGGAGTTCCTGTCCTGGAGACCAAGGGCTGTCCTGAGGCTAGAGGTGACAAGGGCATTGTCCAGCTTGGTAATGCCCACACCACTGAGGACCCTCATCCCCTCTGGTTCTCCACTCTGCCTGATGGCACCCAGCCATGACCCCGGTGGCAGGTCTTGGCACGGTCTGTGGTGGCAGGGATGTCCCTGAGGTCACAGCAGGGATGCCCTTGTGGTGGCAGGGATGTCTTTGTGGTGACAGAAATGTCCCTGGGGTGACAGCAGGGATGTCCCTGTCATCCCTGGGGTAGCAGCAGGGATGTCCCTGTCGTCCCCAGGGTGACAGCAGATATGTCCTTGGGGTCACAGCAGAGATGTCCCAGGGGTGGCAGTGATGTCCCTATGGTCCTTGGGGTGACAGCAGGGATCTCCCCCTCTCCATGCCCCCTGCACAGCTGCCTGGTGTGACCCTTTCCTGGTGAGGCAGTTCCCGCTCTGGAGAGAGGAAAAGCAGGATAAAAGCTGTTCCTGCCTTCCAGGGAAGGAGCCCCAGAACCAGCTCGGCTGGAAGCTGGGAACTCCACATTCCTGGTGAACTGGGAACAGGGAATTTGGCACCTCAGCACAGCCCCAGGGCTCAGGAGGCACAGGGAGCTCCTGGCTCAGAGCTCTGGGGAATATACCAGCGGTTCCACCTGGATCCTGGGCCAGGGCTCCCTGGAATCTCAGGAATTCTGTTGTTGGACCTTCCAGAACAGCATAAAAGGAATCATTCCCCAGGAGAAACCACTCCCTGCCCTTTCCTGAACCTCCAGTGCAATCACCTGGATTTGGGATTTTATCACCATGCCCATAAATTAGCCACTGTGTCTCAGCAGCTAATTGGAAAAAAAAAAAAGTTAATTACTGATAGCAAGGTCTGCTTTGGGAAATAAAGGATTGATTTCAGACCTGTATGGGGGAGATCTTGATAGCAGCAGGTCAAAGGGAAAAATTTAAGGTGGATGTAAATGAGGGAAGGGAGATAAAATGGTGAACTTGGAAGTGGTTTTGGAGCTGAAGTGCAGCCTTTAGGACAGAGATGGAAAATCCTCAGCCCCACAGAGCCTTTCCTCCTGGAAATAAGGGAATGAAGTGAGAGCTCTCAGAGGCCAGGGAGAGTGACAAGAACATGGGTTTGTCATGGCCCCAGGTGCTGCTCCAGATGGTCACTGGGGCTTGGAGGGCAGCTCTGGTCCCACCTCTCACTCTGTGGGGCACCTTTATTTTACCAAACCCTCCAGATGGCCATACCCCAACCTATTCTGGAAAGATCCATAAACTTATTTCTTACTAGGGTTAAAAATTTTTTACCTTGGCACATTTTGCCCTATTTCTCTGGGCCCTGGCACAGGGTGCCCAGAGCAGCTGTGGCTGCCCCTGGATCCCTGGCAGTGCCCAAGGCCAGGTTGGACATTGGGGCTGGAGCAGCCTGGGACAGTGGGAGGTGTCCCTGCTGTGACTGGGGTGGCACTGGGTGGGGTTTAAGTCCCTTCCCACCCAAACCATTCTGCTATAACAGCAGATATCCAGAGCACAGGGAGCTGGAGGTGTGACAGGGACAGTGACAGATCCAGGAGGGAAAAGCTCCAGGCCTGGCTGTTCTGCTTTGGAGCAGCAATAAATGGAACGCAAGCTGTGCTTGTCCTCTGCAGGCTTGTCCTCTGTACCAGCAGAGGACATTTGGGACAGCAGCACAGCAGGGATGGGGGGAGCCCCCCCAGCAGCAGCTGGAGGGTCACAGGTGCCCACAGGACACGGGCTCCAGGTGATGCCCGGCTGCAGGTGACAGCACAGCCAGAGCCGTGCACAGAATGAGAATCAGCCCTGAGGGAGGGACACAGGAGCAGGAGCCAGGCTGACTGCCGGTGGGACTGGGATTTATCCACAGGTGAGGGGGACTGGGAGCTGTAGGATTTGAACAGGGAACATTGGGACCCTTCTGTTGCCTGATGCAAACCCTGGTGGGGTCAGTGGGGGCTCAACACCACCGACCCCCCGGCGCAGGGGTGTTCCTGTCCCTGAGACCCTCCCTGGGCATCAGAGGAGCCCAAAGCTGTGCCAGGCTTATCCCTGCCCCCCATGACATACCGCTGAATGGAGCCTGGCAGGGATCCCGTAGGGGTGACACAGCTTTGGGGGTGCCCCGCCCCATGGCGAGAAACCCCCGAGACAAAAGCCATTTAGGGACCCGGCCCGAGAGATGCCCTGGGGTGAAGAGGTCGGGGAGCAGCAGCGGCGCTGGAATTCCAGAGCTGGAATGCAGGAGGGCAGAGCGGCTGGAATCCAGGCTTGCCATCCCCGGGATGCTCTGCACTTGTCGCCGCGGTCACTAGATGTCCCCACGTGAATACAAATCACGGCTGGAACCCCCGCGCCCGGTTCCTGTCCTTGGCACTGACAGTAATTAATGACAACGCCGCTTAGCCGCTCCTCATCGGCTCCGCAGCGGCGAGCTGAGATTTGTTTAACCTCAGCAAACCAAGTGGACTGGGTGAATAAATAAATAAATAAATAAATAAAAACTAAATCAGCAGCTCCGCGGGGTGTGCGGCACCAGGAGGCTGCCGGAGGCTGGGGTCGCTCCCTGTATCCAGGCTGATGCTCCCTGCTCATCCCTGGGCACCAGCGGGCCCGTGGGAATCCTTCCTTGTGCTTCCCCTCAGCCCTGCCCTTGGGTCTGGGAAACGGGGCTGGATCCTCCCCGAAAGGAGCCCAAATGGGGCTGGATCGGAATGGGCGCTCTGGGCATTGGAATGGCTACCATGGGCATTGGAATGGCTACCATGGGCATTGGAATGGGAGCTCTGGGCATCAGAATGGGTACCCTGGGCATTGGAATGGGAACATTTGGCTTGGGAATGGGACCTCTGGGCATTGGGATGGGAACCCTGAGCGTTGGAATGGGAGCACTGGGCACTAGAATGGGAGGTGTGGAGACCCCATGCCTAGAGGTGTTTAAGAAAAACCTGGATGTGGCACTCGGTGCCCTGGGGCAGTGACAAGGGGGTGTCAGGTCTCAGGTGGGACTCAGTGATCCCAAAGATCTTTTCCAGCCCAGGTGATTCCATGATCCTGTGCTAACCATGGCTCCCATGGCCCTCCCCATGCCTGGTGCATTCATTAACCCCCAGATCAGGGCAGGCTGGGCAGCTCCAGGTGCCCAAAAGGGATGTGAATTCCCCAGGGTCAGGGGACTGCCCTGGAGGCAGGGGACAAGGACGGGAAGAGGGAGAGGCTGTCAGGGAGAGGGACAAGACTGCATGAACTGGGCACAACTGAGGGCTGCATGTTAGAATTCCAGAGCCCAGGGGTCCAGCTTTGCCTGGAGGTGACAATTCCAGTGTTCAGGGGCTAAGTTTTGGCTAGATGTGGCAATTCCAGGATTTGGTTTTGGCTGGATGGAGATTTCCACTGCTCAGGGCCCAGCAGTGGGATATTAATATTAATCCCCAGCTCATTAAATCTGCTTTATTTCCTTGAGGAGAGGACAGTGGAGATTGTGCCTGGAGCTGATCAATCCTCGCTCTCTGCCCTTCCCCATTTCTCTTCTGGGGCTGCTGCTCTCATTTCTCCAGGCTGGGAGCTCAGTTTTCCTGGGAAACAGGCTCGTGTTTAGGGGGAGAGGATGATCCCATGGAAGATGCCCCTCCTGCTCCTGCCCTCCTTGGGGTTGCTGGTCTTTAGGGCTGCTGATCTTTAGGCTCAGGATTTATTCTCTCTCCAGTGCCTAATTTTGTCACACCAGTCCTCGATGTCCCCAGGGCACATTTTGCTTTTTCCTGCCTCCAAAGAGAGCTCTCAGAAGTCCTTGGGCTATGTGACAAGGCTGATCCCATAAAATGTCTGGGAACTACACAACATGATTTCCCACGTCACAGGAAAATGGCCCACAGCCATCAGAGGGGAAGAAATCAAATTCCAAGCTGCTGTAAGAGCAGCCCATGATCTGTTGATGATAGTTCTGGAAATACCCAGGCCCCTCTGATCCACCCAGAAATCACAGACGTGAACCCACAGGTGCCAAGGAGAGCTCGTGCTCAGCGTTTCTGTCCAAACAGAGAATTGGGAAGTGGGATTGGTCGTGCAGGCTCAGAGGAACGGATTAAAAATGTGTTTGGAGAGCAGGAACAGCCCCAGCCATGCTGCAGGTGGGCTCATCTGGGATTCCAGGCAGGCTGGGCAGGATTGCACTTGCCAATCAACATCTAATTTATTTCCTGGGAATGCAAGATCTGCATTCCGTGGCTGCCTCTGCTCTGACATCTCTGGAGATTGCAAAATGAAGCAGCATGCCTTTTTTTTTTTATTTATTGGTTGGTTGGTTGGTTGGTTTTGTTTTGGTTTGGTTTTGGTTTTGTTGTTTTCTTTTGTCCGGAACAGCATGAGTAGGAGGAAAACATGGATCCAAGGAGAGCTCCTGGGCAGGGTGGGATGAGAGCAAAATCAGCTCTGGGTCACCCCTGTGTCTGCTCGAATGCTGGGATTACCAGGATGAGCCTGGAGCCCAGCTCCAGCTCAGATCCCAGGGATCATCTGCTTGATCCTGGCTGGAAATCTCCACCCAGGAGGAGGCAAAGGATGGAAAAGCAAATCCACTTCTCCTGCCTTCTACTCTCTGCCCACATCAGGGGATCCCAGGTGGTTCAACCTGGTGGCTGCTGTGGCAGGAGCAGCTGTCACCTGGAAAAATTCCTTGGGAAGGGCTGGGGCTGTGGAGCCAGAGCCTGGGGCCTGTGGAACACCCAGCCTCTGCCCAGCAAGAGGTGTGGTATCCAGGGAAACACAATATCTAAGGAAATGTGGTGTCCAAGGGATGGTGGTGTCCAGGGGAACACAATATCCAAGGGACTGTGGTACCCAAGGGATGGTGGCACCCAAAGGATGCCCCATGCAGCCCCTGGAGCTGGAATAACCATGTCCCTTCACTCCAGGACCACTTGGATGTCTTCATGGAGCATCCCAAGGCCTTCCTGGATTCCTGGAGCTCCCAAAAGTCAGAGCCAGTCCCGGTGTGCTGCAAACCCGTGGGTGGGACGAGAGGAACAGGCTCAGGTTGTGCCCCGGGAGGTTCAGACTGGACATCAGCAGGAATTTCCTCATGGAAAGAGGAGTTCGTGACAGGGAGGGACTGCCCAGGGCAGTGCTGGAGTCACGTCCCTGGAAGTGCACAAGAAATAAGTGGGTTTGGCATTTGGAGATCGAGTTCTGTGGGATTCAGTCCAAGTTTGGCCTTGATGCTCTTGGAGGTCTTTTCCAACCACCACTGCTCTCTAATTCCATGATTTCCCCAACAGTGAGGGCATCCAGGGGCTCGGAATTGTTTCAGGGAAGAACAAACCAAACCATTCCTAACAGAAACAACTGTTTGAGGTTGGCTCTTTTTGTTTTGTTTTGTTTTATTTTAGCTTTGTGGTTTTTAAAGCTTCTCCACAAGTCCCAGGGTGGGAGAGAGCATTCAGATCCTCATTTTCATTCTGCTCAAGACAGAAACCTTTTCCTGCAGTTGTTCCATCAAAAAAGAATCGGATTTTTTTCCCCCACTCACCCTCCCTGAATCAAATAAAGAAAAAAGGTCATGTAAATGAAAGCCAGTGCTCAGAAGGTTTAATACATTAAATTAGATGCAGGGAAATAAAACCACACTGGAGTTGTTTCCTCAATGAAGGATTTGGATAAAAGAACTCCCTATTAAAAATGTTTTGTCACTGTTTTGCTCTGAAAATATTTGAACTCCAGTACAAAAGAGACAAAAAAAAAACAAAAAAAAAAAAAACAGCTAAACACCACTTTCCAGAAAGAACCATCAGAAAGTAACTTGGAATTTAAATTAATGTAGCATGTTTTGGTTGGGATTTGGGGACTGAAAAATGTTGTTTGGGAAAAGAAGCTGGGTTTGCAGACAATGGGGAAGAAGGGCACAGACAGAGACATTAAAAATGCTTTTTGCTTAAAACAAAAAAGCAAAATGCACAGATTTGGATGAAAACAAACAACCAGTTCTATTCAAGGTATTGGAAGAGCCAAGGGATTTCCTTGTGTTTGGTTTTCCAAAGCTTCTTGCTCCTCACATTTAAAAAATGTGCTGTAGGTTAACAAAATATTCCCCTCACCTGAAACTCTCCCAGCCAGAGGTTTTCCTGCCTCATTTCCTTGGGAAGATCTGGGATGGGCTCTGGGGCTCTGCCTTCCACAGCTCCTCCAGACCTCCTGTAAATGGGAATTTCTGCTCAATTAAGGTCTCTGTGGCAGGACCTGGGAATCGCTGATTTCCTTCTGTTCTCCTCATTCCATCCATCCCCATTCCCTCTCCTCATTCCAGCACTGTTCTAGAGCAGCTCCAGGCAGCTCCATCCCCACCAGCACCAGCTCTGCCTCCACCCCTGCATTGCTGCATGTCCCAAAATGTTGGAGATGCCACCCCACAGCACCATTTCATGGGATTGCAGAATCCCAGGATTACCAAAGTTGGAAAAGATCTCTGAAACCATCGAGTCCAAGCTGTGCCTGATCCCCACCTTGTCCCCAGCCCAGAGCTCTCAGTGCCAGAGTCCTTCCTTGGACACCTCCAGGGATGGGGACTCCAAACCCCCCTGGGCAGTTCCAGTCCCTGAGCACCCTTTCCATGAGGAAATTCCTGCTGCTGTCCACCCTGAGCTCCCCTGGCCCAGCCTGAGGCCGTTCCCTCTGCTCCTGTCCCTGTTCCCTGGAGCAGATCCCAAATCCCCCCGGCTGTCCCCTCCTGTCAGGGAGTTGTGCAGAGCCACAAGGGCCCCCCTGAGCTTCCTTTTGTCCAGGATAAAGGAGGATTGGAGAATGTTTCCTTTTAGCCAGGCCTTGACAGGGGCTGCCCAGGGAGGTTTGGAATCCCCATTCCCAGAGGTGTCCCAGGAATTCCTGAATGTGGTGCTCAGCTCTGGGCTGGGGACAAGGTGGGCATTGGGCACAGCTGGGACTCGATGATCCTGGAGGTTTTTTCCAACCTCAGCAATCTTGGGATTCTCAATTCTACTGTCACCTTGGGGGAGCAGTGAAAACCAACTCACAGGAAGTTCTGAAGGAAAAAAAATGTTCCATCCTTTTATTGGGAGTGTGAAATCCAGCCCAGACCCGTCCCAGCTCCAACCCCAGCTCCATCTGAGCTCCAGAAGTTGCCTGGCAAAGCTTCAGTGGAACCGGTGTGACCCAGAATTCCCATTCATCCTCCCTGCACGGGAGCCGGTCCCACCCAGAGCGGCTGCTCTCCCTTTCTTCCCTTTCACTCCTTTGTCTCATCCTTCTGGGAACAAACCCAAGATGAAATCTCAGCCCCTTTTGAGCGCGGGGCAGGAGGGAAGGAGCCTCAATGAGGATCGCGAGTGCTGATGAGGAGGAAGCACATCTGCAGAGGATACTTGCAATGGAGCATTGTCTGCGGGGTGTCGCCGGCCCATTTCCTCCCGTCGGAATTCTGCTGCTGGAAGCACTCCCGGGGAGCGGCCCCGCTCCACATCTGCAGCAGCCCCCGAGCTGCGAGCTCTCAATCCCGCCTTTCAAACGCCAGGGATGAGGGAGGAGAGCGGGGGAGGCAAAATCGCGGCTTTTATTGATGAGATTCCCCCTCCCTTCCGCAGCCACCGCCATCCTGCACGGCGGAGCTGCCGGGAGCGCCGCGCACCGCTCCCCGCGCTCTGGAGCCCGTCGGAGGAGCAGCCGCAGGGACCAGGGACTCAGCTGGGCAATGCCAGGGCTCCGGCAGCTCCTGGAGAGCTCTGCCCGAGGGATGAGCCATCCCCCATCTCAGGGGATTCCGCCGAGCCCCCGGGGTGTCCGGCAGGACGAGGGAAGAGGAGCGCTGGGCTGTCGGAGCAGCAGCGATTCCAGAGCCGTCCGCGCTCCCACCAAAGCGGAGCTGCCCGAGGGCACGGCACAGCCCCGGGCGGAGCAGGCTGCGAAAGAGGGAGCTGTCAGGAAGTACAAGGGAAGAGCAAATCAGCCAGGCAGGGGCAAGGTCAGCGATCAAAGATCTCCTAATGCTGCCTGGCAGCGCTGGGAAAGCAGCTGCAGCTCGCTGCCAGGGAATGGATAGAATGAGGATGTCTGGGCAGCAATCGCAGCAGCGGTGCTGCTCTCAGAGCTGCGGTCACAGCAGGGATCAGTATCCCCAGGAATCCAGAGCACCAGGAACTCCTCGTGCAATGTGGCTGGGACCAGGAAGGACCAGGCTCCAAGGTCCTTGTCACAGCCAAGGGCGGCATCTGCAGCAGGGCAGGAGGAGTTGACCGGGCTGCTTTAGCACCCCCCAAAATCAGCAGCAGCGAGGTGGAGCTGAGTTTGACCCAGGGGATCCCTGAGCCTGTACTGTGCTGACTACCCAGTGACGCTGGAGGTGACACTGGGGACAGTGATCTCCTGCAAGCCCTCAGTGACCCCAGGCCCTGAGCTCATTCCACACGTGTGACAACCTCTCAGTCCCACTGCTGCTCACTGACATCCCTCACCATTCCCACCCTTTCTTATTTTTTTTCCCATCCTTTTTCCCATTTGTTTTTGAGATTCCTTTGACAAGCCAGGGAGCTCAGCTGCAAAGCAGCAGCTTCTCCCTGGCCTGCCAGGGAGGAAATTTCTCCCCTCAGAAAGGAGGCAGCTGGGAGATGATCCAGAGATTGGGATAGGAATTTCTGCACTGCAGGAGCAGACACCAGGAGCACCCAGGATCCAGGGAGGGGACAAAGAGCAGGAGTTCAGGTCCTGCTGCTCCTCAGAGGGTGGAGGTGCTGCAGACCTGCACCAGAGATCATTCAAATCATTTGAAGGAGATGATTCTGAAGGGTAGGAAGGAAACAGAGTCGGGGGAAATGGGTTTGAGCACTTCTACAGCTAAAAACCTGCAGTGCAAAGGGCCAGACTCACCCTAAACCTACCCCCAGGGCTCCATGGCACAGGATTCCTTCCAGCATCCTGCAAGGACTCTTCAGACAGAGGCCCCACATCCACTCTGTTATGGAGGACAGAGCCATTTGCAGCTGGACTCGAGGGTAAAAGGATTTGTGGAGCTCTCTGGTGCCAGCCAGGACCTCGGATTTCCCATCAGCAGCATCACAAGTGATGAACCTGCAGCCCCAGGGAATAAAACCCATCACATCCCCTGGATAAAAGTACCCTCGTGTCAGGGATAATACAGCAAAGCTTTTAATCAATCCCATTAGGGAGAAGGGGAATCAAACCTGCCCCTCTGCCAGGCTGCCTCAGAGCAGCTCCTTCTTCCCAGCAGCTTCTGCAGGTGTAGAAATTACCCTGTGCTGAGGGGAGATTGAATTGAGCCCAAACAAATCCAAGGATGTTTCAGGCATTAAAGTTCCTCGGGAAGGTCGGTGGTTATGTGGTACAAGCATGTCCTTTTCAATCTCCCCTCAAGTTCCAATTTAGAGGAAGATGGAGTGCTCTGATTGCTGCCTTCAGAGGGAAGTGGAACAAATGAGCCTGGGCAGGAGGGTTTGGGTTCTCTGGAGCAGCTCCTGGGGCTGTGGCAGCGGTTGGAGCTTGGATCTCCAGGCTGAGAGCTCATTCCTGGCTAGTGAGAGCTGAAAGAAAACACAAAAACAAACAGTTTTGCTGCACTTGTGTCCTTGATGGAGGATCTGCTGCTGCTCCTCACCCTGGGGCCTTGTGATGACCAAGAAAGGAGAGGAGGGAGAGGAAAAGGTGGAGACTGAAAACAAGGCCTGAGAGACTTCGAACTTGCCTGAAATGGTGTAAAAAAGGTCGCAGAGCGATCCCTCTCGGGAGCTGCTGGGATGGGAATGTGGCAGGGAATGATCCCGGGCGTGACACACCCGGGAGGAGCCCCCAGGAAGCCCTGGCAGAGGCTGGATTTCTCCTGGAGGAGGATGGGGACACCGAGTGCTGATGAGATGGAGGCACTGCAGGGAACCGGAGTGATGGTCTGAGAATTCCATGGGGATGAGGTTTGCCTGGAGAGGGAACAGCTCCTGTTAGAGGAATTGGTGCCACTGGGGGGCAAGTGAGCAGCTGGGAGCGCCCAGAGCTGCGTGACAGAAATCGGGTGAGGGACTGGGGCAGTGGAGGGAGATGCCAGGGCTGGTGCCCCAGAGCCGTTCCCATTGTGGGTGTAAAATTCCGGGCTCCCTCTGGAATGATTCACATTCCCTTGTTCTCCTCCTATGGAAATGCTGATGGCTCAGCCAGACGCAGCTGGATCCCTGCTCCCACTCCTGGTACATTTTCCGGGAGCAGCGCTCTGAAATATTGCAGGGCAGGGATGGATCGACATCAGCCCAGACATCCTCAGGCTCAGGGGGGAAGCCACTGCTCTCTGTCCATGAGGAAAGGGGAAATTCCCTTCACAGAATACAAGCTGGAGGAGTTTTCCTTGAGGGAGCAGCTCCTGGAGGGAGGCACTGCCACTCCAAGGCTGCAGGATTTCAGTCACAGGATTATGAAGGCTGGAGGAGTCCTCCCAGGGATGAGGACTCCTCCATGCCCTGGGCAGCTTCCAGTGAAGGAATTTCCCCTAAAATCCACCCCTGGAGCAGATTGAGGGCATCTCCTCTGCTCCTGTCCCTGTTCCCTGGAGCGGATCCCAAATCCCCCCGGCTGTCCCCTCCTGTCAGGGAGTTGTGCAGAGCCACAAGGGCCCCCCTGAGCCTCCTTTTCTCCAGGCTGAGCCCCTTTCCAGCTCCCTCAGCCTCTCCTGGGGCTCCATACCCTTCCCAGCTCCCTCAGCCGAATTTGCAGCAATTTGTCCCTGATTTGTCTCCCAAAACCAGCATCACACCAGGAGGAAGGACCGCCGGCCCCGCTGCGGTCCCTTGCCACCTCCACCTCTCCAGTTGCCACCGATTCCTCTGGGAATCATGAACAGCCTTTACATTTCCAAATACTGAAAGCCCAGCCTCCCTCTTTGCCCCATTTTAGGGATGGTTCTCTCCCATGTGATGCATTTCTTGTCTTGGTGACTTTTGGCTTCCCCTGCGACCCCTTTGGTCTTTCCTGTCCGATTTTCCAGCTTGATTCCAAATTGAATCGCGGCTTTCATGGCTGGGCTGGTGACCTCTGGGAGTGGGGCAGTCGGGAGGGCTCATTTGTCTGCGAGTTATTTTGCATTTCAGTGCCAGCTCAGGGTGTAAAACAGCACCAGCGCTCCTTTATTCACCGGTGCTCCTTAACTCAGCTTGTTTGGTTCCAATGGCCTTTCCCCCCCACCCATTTTTTTTCCTCCTCCGTTTACCCCTTTATTTTTACATTTTTTGTTCTATAAAATTTAACATGAAAGTTTTTAACCTATTACTTGTGCTTTGATAACAACAGGTTAACTACGGTAAATTATTTTAGTAACCTTTTACCGAGCAGAGCCCAGATTTCTGAGTGGGTTCCAGCTCCTCCAGCCATCCACGGCTGGGTGGGAGTGGAAAAGCTTTGCCCTCTCTTCATCATGACAGGAAGGAATCGCAAATTTGATGGAAAGATTTGAGATTGAAAGCGGACACAGTCAATTCTCCTCACCTCTCTTGTCCTTGGAGAGAGACAGGCCATGAATCGGATAAAAATGCCTTGAATCGTGTTGGGGGTTAATATTGGGAGTGAGGAGAACACAATCCTCCCCTGCCTCCTGCTCTGGCCATCGTTTATCCCCAGCCAATTAACTCCTGCAGGATTCATAGTCTATCACATTATCCATGCCTCTTGCCAGAGAGAATCCCCAAATTTCTGCTCTCTCTGCTCTCTCAGCTCTCTCAGTGGGAAAAAAAATCAACCCCATAAAACAAATAACACTGCTGAGCCAGCCAAATGCCTCTCCCTGCCACCCAAAATGGGAGCACAGACCCAAATGTTGAAATATTTGCTGAGTTTCCACAGTGATCGAGCTCTGCCATGGGCTCAGTCCATGGCTGGGGTGAAGTTTTATCTAAAACTGGAGAACTTGTGAACACCGAGTGGAAGTGCTGCTTTTTCCCAAGGCTTTCTCTGTGGTGACCTGGCATGAGGAAAATTCTGGGGTGTCCCTGTCCTGTGTGGGTCACCTGCAGCAAGAATGTCCCTGCCCTGTGTGTGTCACCCACAGCCACAGTCCCCAGAGTTGTCCCTGTCCCTGTCCCTGTCCCTGTGTGTCACCCATAGTCCCCAGAACTGTCCCTGTCCTGTGTCCCCCCCACACAGCCCTGCCCTACCCTGTGTTCACCCTGACCTAGGGGTGCTGTCCCAGCCCCCCAAATCCCAGCGGAAGGTTTCGCATTCCCGGTGGGATCCTGGGAGGGAATCGGGACCATTCCCAGCCTCCAGCTGTCACCTCAGCGGTGACAATCGCTGATTGCATTTAGCGCCCCGTCAGCTCCTCATGGCGTGCCTGATTGAAGCCTGTCACTGATGAGGTTTCCCTTAATTAAGGCAGGATGACGGGAGCCGGACGTGGAGCGGGAGGCTCCGCATCCCTGCAGGGCTGGGGGGGGGTACTGTCCCTGTCCCCTCTGTCCCCTCTGTCCCCTCTGATTCCGACTTTGCAGAGAGTCTTGCTTAAGAACGGTGTCCAGGCTCCTTTCTTAATTACCCTTGATGAGTAAAGCTGTCCCACAGCACAGACCGGGTTCGACATCTCCCCACCCCTCCCACCTGGCTGCGGCGACAAAGGGACACAGGTGAGCCTAGGGGAGTTCAGCTGAACAGGAGCCGAGTTTTGGTGTTCTCCAGCCCTTCCTGCCTGAGCGTCCCCAGTGCCTGGATGAGGGAGATGCCATCGGTGCCAGTGACCCTGGAATGGCTGGGATGGCAGTGGACACGTGCTGGGCACAGAAACACGGGGGAGCCCTTTCCCCTAAACCCCAGAGCAGCAGCAGAGAAGAAATGCAACCAGTCCGTTTGTTGGGGCTGAAATCTGGTATCTCTGCACACTTCCAGAGCACAGCGAGGACCCCGCTGGCAATCAGGGCACAACATTTGTGTGTCCCAGCAGGGATTTGAGACAAAAACATGGAAAGATGCTTGGACAATGCTCTCAGGGACAGGTGGGATTTTGGAGTGTCTGCAGGGCCAGGAGTTGGATTTCATGATCCCTGTGAGTCCTTTTCCAGGCTGGAATATTCAAATATCCAGTGACCTCTACCACACTGTGCAGGGCCAGGAGTTGGATTCCATGATCCCTGTAGGTCCATCATGGGATATTCTGATACTCTGTGATAATCCACCCCACTTGCAGTGCCAGGATTCCATGATCCCTGTGGTTCCTTTTCCAGCCTGGAATATTCTGCTAACCTGTGATCTCTGTCCCACTGGAGATGGGCTCTGTGTCCTTCCCTGGCTGGGTTCCCAGGATGTCCCCAGGATGTCCCCAGGCCACCCCTCCAAGCTCCTTTCTGGCAGCTCCAACTCATCCCAGGGCTGCGATTCCGAGGCAGTGCCTATGGCTGGGAATGATGGAGGGTGGCAGTTCCTGAGTTCTCCAGAGGAATACAAAGCCCTGATATGATATTTGAGCACAGAGCCACCAAACCTCTATTAAGAGGCTCCTCTTCATTATTCCTCTGATTTGCATGGTGCTGTCTGAACGCAGCCTAAATGTGATTATTCCTCGCTGCTGCTTCGCCTGTGTTAGAGGGAGCCAATGCCACGGGGCCTTGTTCAAAACCCGCCTGGATAAATATTGTTAAAAATAAATGCATAACATTAATTCTCCATCGTTCATGTCGCTGTTTATTTAATGCTCTAAAAAGCTAATTACCACTAATTTTATTCTACATCTTCTTCAGGTCTCCCAGTCTCGGCGCTGGAAGATAAAAGAATTAATTGTTAATTAGCATCCCTTTCTGGGAGAACACTTTTTTCTTTATCAAAGATTACAAGAGGAGGGAGAGAGGGAGCGAGGGGGGAAGGAATGAAGCTCTCAATATTTCTGCCAGCAACGGTGCCAAAATGAGATTTTTTTTTTCTTAAACAGCAACACTGAGCTCTTATCTGGCCCTGGGGAGGAGAGGGACGAGCTCTGGGGTGTGAAGGCAATAAAATTATCCCTGTCAGGAGGAGTTCTGCTGGCTCTGGGTGTCTGAACACTCTGTACTCACTGGTGTCTGCAGCCAGGGAATGGGAAAGGATGTTCCTGGAATCCGAGACAGCCAGGGGGCCTTGAAAATGAATCAGGGCAGGCTCAGGCTGGAGAGCAGGGAAAGGTTCTTCCCTCAGCCAGAGGGTGCTGGGCACTGCCCAGGCTCCCCAGGGAATGGTCCCGGCCCCGAGGCTGCCAGAGCTCCAGGAGTGTTTGGACAGCGCTCCAGGGATGGACAGGGGGATTGTTGGGGGGTCTGGGCAGGGTTTGGATTTGGGATTGATCATCCCTGTGGGTTCCTTCCAGCTCAGCACATTCCAAGATTCTAAGAGGGGCAATGCTGAGCTGGGTTTAACCCTAACAGAAATTTCCTGGCCCTTGATCCCAAGTTTTCAGCCAACCCTTGGCACAAATGCCCCATTCCCTTCCCCTGGAGCCTCCTCCGTTGTTTGTCATGATGGGAATGCTCCGTTTGCTCCAGCCTCGCTGGCTTTGGGATTTTTTAGAGATGCTTTTCATTCCAGCTAATTGGAAATGTTGGGGAACTTTTCATTTGTAACAATGAAGTGAAAACTCTGCTGCCTCCATATTTACATAAATTAGGGAGACTTTGCACACAAACGTTTCCTAGAAGAGAAGACAAAAAGGAAACAATTTCAGGATGAGTTTCCTGCTCAGAATATTCATGAAGTGAGGCATAAAAATAAGGGGAGTGACGGAGAGTGTTGTCAAAACACAGAATTAGGGACAGAGGGGTGGGGACAGTTCATAAACATGACCTGGGTAAGACTGGGAGAGCTGGGGGTGCTCACCTGGAGAGGAGAAGGCTCCAGGGAGAGCTCAGAGCCCCTGGCAGGGCCTGAAGGGGCTCCAGGAGAGCTGGAGAGGGACTGGGGACAAGGCATGGAGGGACAGGACACAGGGAATGGCTTCCACTGCCACAGGGCAGGGCTGGGTGGGATCTTGGGAAGGAATTGTTCCCTGGCAGGGTGGGCAGGGCTGGGATGGAATTCCCAGAGCAGCTGTGGCTGCCCCTGGATCCCTGGCGGTGCCCAAGGCCAGGTTGGACATTGGGGACAGCCTGGGACAGTGGGAGGTGTCCCTGGGGTGGCACTGGATGAGTTTAAATCTCCTTCCATCCCAACCATTCCAGGATTTTTGTCTTTCCCACTTCTTTGGGGCAGGCTCTGCCTGCCCAGGGTTTGTCCCAGCAGCAGGGGACAGTCCCTGCCCTGTATCCCTGCCCTGCTCAGCCCTGGGCAGGGCCCAGGGCTGGAGTAGCTGGTGGATTTGGGGCTGGAAAATGGGAATTTATTCCACAACAGGAACACAGCAGGTGGATTCTGCTCCTCCTCAGAAGGATGGGAGAGCCTGAAATATTCAGTGCTCAGGGCTTGTCCTGGCCTCATCTGCTCACACCAACAACCTCCAGTGTGTTCCCAGTGAATATTTAAGTCTCTCCCAGCTAAATCTCAGCATTTTGGGCAGTTTTTATGGTATCTGCAGGCAGAGCCCAGCCAGGGGCAGTGATTCAGCTGCTGGCAGAGTTCACACCCAGCACTCTCCAGCATCCTCCCATGAATCTCCCATTAACCTGAATAATCCATTAATTCAATATTTATCTCTGCTGCTGTTAATGGAGTGTTTGATTTAACAGTACATGAATATTGCATCCAGCAGATGGCACAGAAAGAGGGAATAAAAAAAAAAAAGTGAAATTAGAATTCAAACCCAGAACAGGGTAATTGCCAATCTAACACACTTGCAATATTGTTAAACACAAATCGTGCCAGGCCTCCCCCCTCTGTGAGGCTGACATTTCAACCCAGATGGAGCAGTTTGGGATTCCTTCAGAGGGACACAGCCCACCAGGGCTGCTGGAACCCCCAGACGTTCACAACTGCTCCACATTCTCTGGGATCTGCTGCAGCTCCACCAAAAAAAACCCAACCAACCAACCAACCAAAAAAAACCCAACACCACCTCTCCCCCGAAAAAAAAAGAACAAACACAAAACAACAACAAAAAAAGGTAAATAAAACATTCAAATCCTAGGCAAAAAAAAAAAATAAATCTATATTGGAGAAGCAATAAGAGCTTGACTCAGTCTGGAGGCTTTGTCACCTGGCAGCTGAGGTGGCACGAGGACACAAGATCTGGGCCACACAGGACAGCCCAGAGGGGGGAGCTGAGCTGGGGGAACAACTGCGTTCCCTTTTTTACTTGTTCCTGTCTCCAAAATCACTCAGCATTTCCTGCTTGCACCCACTGGGAGTTTCCTGCTAGACTGAACTGAAGCAGGAAAACAGGGAGAAAAAGGAGGAAAATGAGGAGGAGGGAAGGGAAGAGAAAAATGGGGGGGGTGGGGGGGCAGAGGAAAAATGAAGGAAAAAGTGAGAAATGGGGGAAAGAGGGACAAAGGGGGGAAGAGAAGGGAAAAATGGGAGATGTATAAAGGTATAAATTTGGGGGTTTGTGACTCTACTTGTAGAACAGTGATTTTGCAAGGATTTTGGGGGCTCTGGGGAGGTTTGGGAGATTTTGTGGAAGGGGTGGGGTGGGAGCAAAGCACAAGTGTTTATTTACACCGTGGTGCCTCAGGCTTGGAGAGAGCTCTGAGCTTTGTGCAGCTCTGATTTGGGGCAAAAAATGGACACCTGACAGATGTTTGACCAACAACTTCCAGATGTGCCATATTTTTATCAGAAACTGCTAAAAATTGATCTGTTTACAAGGGATGGAATGAGAGGATCAGGGGGATTGTTCTTAACTGACAAGGAGTGGATTTAGATGGGCTATTGGGGGAAAATTGTTCCCTGTGAGGGTGGGGAGGCCCTGGCACGGGTGATTCCAGGGCTGCCCCATCCCTGGAAATGTCCAAGGTCAGGGTGGACGGAGCTTGGAGCAGCCTGGAACAGTCTGACATCAACTCACCTCAAGGTTTTTACACTTTGTCACCTGATCTGATTTTAGAACTGGCTGAAATGTTTGCAAAAAAGTAAAAGAAGAGAAAAGGAACAAAATGAGCTGGCAAAAGTGGAAACTGCCCCGAACTGCTGGAACCGTCCCCTTCGTTCCACGGCTCGGATCCAAACCCTGCAGAGCCTCAGGGCCACCCCACACCGAACCCATCCCACCCTGTGAACCCAAAACCTTCCTGCAATCCCTGGCCTGCCCTGAGGACAGTCCTGGGCACGGGAGGGGATCCCTGTCCCCTGTTCTGCCCCTCTCACTCCAGCCCTGAGGGGCTGCGACATCTCTGCTCCCTTCATTGGAAATACCCCGCAGGCTCCTGCTCGGCCTTTAGCCAAGGTGTCTGCAGGCAATTCCCGCTGAGTTTTGTCTTCCTTCCCCACCTGGGGAAGGGATCTGGAGTTTTGTGGGCACGGGTGTGAGAGGAATGTTGGATTTGTCTTTACAAACAAGCTGTGGATCTGCTGGTAGATAAAACCAGCGCTGAGAGATAAAAGAAACAATGGATGGATTCCACTGATGGATGAATGGAAAAAGGTATTTGCCTTTACAAACAAACGGGAGGTTTGCTGATAAATGAAATTGGATATTAAAAGATGAAAAAAACAATGGGGAAAACCATGAATTCTATAAGAATTAAAAATTGAAAGGGAGGGTTATACATTAGAGGGGAATCTCAGGTATCAGGTGTTCTGGGAAGTGTGTGCCTCTCAAGTACCTTAACCCCTTGGGAAAGAGAGAGGGAAATTGGGATAAAAAGGAGGCTGCATCCTCCAAAAATCTGAGAGATCCCAGGGGAATGCCCCATGGCCCCTCCCTTTACTTGAATAAAGTGACAGGACTCCTCTGTCTCCTTTTTGGACACAAACCTGACAGGGTAAAGGAAACTCATGTACCCCTCATGTACCAGCCCAGCCCTGCTCCAGCCCCCTCCCCACCTCAAACAGGGGACGCGTCCCTCCCCTCCCCGCTCCATGCTCGGGATTCACCCTGAATTAGCACTCGGAATTCACCCCGAGTCAGCGTTCGGGATTCACCCCGAGTCAGCGTTCGGAATTCACCCCGAGTTAGCGTTCGGGATTCACCCCGAGTCAGCGTTCGGGATTCACCCCGAGTCAGCGTTCGGGATTTACCCCGAGTTAGCGTTCGGGATTCACCCCGAGTCAGCGTTCGGGATTTACCCCGAGTCAGCGTTCGGGATTCACCCCGAGTCAGCGTTCGGGATTCACCCCGAGTCAGCGTTCGGAATTCACCCCGAGTTAGCGTTCGGGATTCACCCCGAGTCAGCGTTCGGAATTCACCCCGAGTCAGCGTTCGGAATTTACCCCGAGTTAGCGTTCGGAATTTACCCCGAGTCAGCGTTCGGGATTCACCCCGAGTCAGCGTTCGGAATTTACCCCGAGTCAGCGTTCGGGATTCACCCCGAGTCAGCGTTCGGAATTCACCCCGAGTTAGCGTTCGGAATTTACCCCGAGTTAGCGTTCGGGATTCACCCCGAGTCAGCGTTCGGAATTTACCCCGAGTCAGCGTTCGGAATTCACCCCGAGTTAGAGCTCGGAATTCACCCCGAGTCAGCGTTCGGAATTTACCCCGAGTTAGCGTTCGGAATTTACCCCGAGTCAGCGTTCGGGATTCACCCCGAGTCAGCGTTCGGAATTCACCCCGAGTCAGTGTTCGGGATTCACCCCGAGTTAGAGCTCGGAATTCACCCCGAGTTAGCGTTCGGGATTCACCCCGAGTTAGCGTTCGGAATTCACCCCGAGTCAGCGTTCGGGATTCACCCCGAGTCAGCGTTCGGAATTCACCCCGAGTCAGCGTTCGGAATTCACCCCGAGTCAGTGTTCGGGATTCACCCCGAGTCAGCGTTCGGAATTCACCCCGAGTCAGTGTTCGGGATTCACCCCGAGTCAGTGTTCGGAATTCACCCCGAGTCAGCGTTCGGAATTTACCCCAAGTCAGTGTTCGGGATTCACCCCGAGTCAGCGTTCGGGATTCACCCCGAGTCAGCGTTCGGGATTCACCCCGAGTTAGCGTTCGGGATTCACCCCGAGTTAGCTTTCGGAATTTACCCCGAGTCAGCGTTCGGGATTCACCCCGAGTTAGTGTTCGGGATTCATCCCGAGTTAGAGCTCGGTGTTAATTCCGCGGCTGATGAGGAGCCAGGCGCTGGAAGCAGCAATCTTGCCCTTCTGCCTCTTGCCAGGATTTTCATGAGGAGTTTTTGCCTTGTTCCCGGAGCTGCTCGAGCATGTAATGAGGAGAGGCTGGGTTTTTTAGTAGGTTTTTCTTTTTGTGGAAGTTGAGCTTCTCATTCCATCAGAGCCTCGTACTGCTCCCAGAGCCACAGTCCTGCATCCCGGGGAGGGGGGAGAAGAGAAAGGGATGGTCCTGTTCTTGCAGGATGTCCAGAGCTGGGAGGCGTTTCCAGGTGAACATTCCCAGCTGTAGGAAGCACCTCCGGGGGAAGGTCTGATTCCCTGGAGCTAAAGGGAAACCTGCCCCAGCTCTCCTCGATGCCATTTCCCTCTCTCTTCTCCTGTTTCGCTGTCGTCACTCCCCAGAAAATCCTTAATGAGGTCAAATTCAGTGTTTTTAGGATATTTGTTATTGGATGTACACTCAGCCCTTCACCCCTCGGTGAGGGGTGATTCCACACAATATTGCCATGGAAAACAATTCCTGTCTCTTGTTCTCATCCTCACAATAAACCTCTGAAAGGAATTAATGATTCCATTTTCCCTCGAGGTGGAGGGAGCCAGGCAGAACCTGGAAGTCTCCCTGGAGGCGCAGTGAATGCCAACCTCCCTTGGAAAAAGTGACAGTGATCGAGGGTCTGGCTCCTTGGTCAGCCCTGAGGAATCCTCCCCTCACCCAAAGCACCCCCAGAATTCCAGGTTTGGTTCTCCCCTCCCAGGATGAAAAAACCATCAAGAACCAGATGGGAAGCCACAGAGCACTCTGGGTTTAAATTGAGAGGAATCAGTTCAGGTCTGAGGTTTCTGCACCCCTTGAACCTTTAGAAAAGTTAAATTTAGGTCACTATCAAAGCAAAACCTCATTGCAGCATGCCAAGGCCAAGCGCTGATTTAGCCAGGGCAGAAAGGGACTTTTCACATTTTTATGTGCTATTGTCTCTCTGACTCTTTCTCTCCTTTCTACTCAGAAACCTTTGTCAGAAGTGCCTCAGACTCATAAATAGTTATTTATAACCTGGCCAGGAACTGAAAGAGCAGAGCTGCCCTCATCACCCATCTCCCCCTGTTCAGGGAAGGGTTTGGGGCCACACAAGAATTCTGAGCCTTGAAACAGCAGCAGGAAAGACACAGGACGGTTCCAAAGGGGGATTTTCCTCCCAGTTTCCCCCTCTCAGGTGTTTTAGATCCTGACACGGTGAAAGGCGATGATTGAAGCTTGGCAGACGATTCCTCCTGCCTGTTTATTCACTCAGCTGCTTCAGGAGAGCAGCCAGAGGTGATCTCACCCCTCCCTGCAGTGAGGAATGCTCCAGAGCATCGCCCCTTTCCCACCAGGAATTCATCTCGACGTGTCCCTGGCTGTGATTAGCACAGTAATTAGCACAGTCCTGGCCGGGCCCTGCTCTCCAGGCTCATTTTTCATCCCTCTGATGATTCCCTGGCTGCTGGCAGGGGCTGTTTTCCACCTCATCGAGTGACAGGAGCCGCTTGTCAGCACCGCGGATGCTTTACACGGACAAGGAGCCCCAGGTGAGCTGGGAGCAAGGGAGGGGAAGCACATTTGGGGTGGGATAATTGTGCACGTGGATGTGGTCCCAGAGGGGCCTGTGGAGAGGTGATAAATCCACTGTCAGGCCCAGGGATCGGGAACATTCTTCTCCTTCAAACAGCACCATTACAGAATTGTTATTCCTGCAGCAAAACCAGCAGCTGGATTTTCCAGGAGCTGTTCCACAGGGACAAAGCCTCCCACAGGCAAACCCTGTCCAGATGTGCAGCTCCAGCAGGATCGAGAATCCCGGAATAACCACTGGAATAACTGGGGCTGATGGAATATTCCCCATTCCTGACAAATGTGGAGCTGAACAATGAATGCTTGTGCAGGGAATATTTCCAGTTTTCCTGTCCAGGGGTTTTATTGGCTCATCCCTGGCTCTGTCCTGGTCTGGTTATGGACAAATCTTCGGAACACAGACTGAGCTTGTTCCTCTCGGTGTCCACTCAGCCTCATTTCCACAGAGCCTTTGTCTCCATGACCAGTTCCATCAGGAATTTGGCTTCCAGAGCAGGAACCATCCCAGCACTTTGCTAAATGCTGCCCAGGCATTGATCCTGCAATGGCAGGAGCTGTGAGGATGGAAAACGTTCCCGCACTGGGAGCTCCGTGCTGGCCATCACAAGGGAATGTGGGAACAACAGTTTCCTGCCTCCTGAACCTACCAAATCCCAAATCTCACCCAAATCCCCCTTCCTCCCCTCTGACAGAACTCCCATGCGGAGCCAGTTGGGGTTTACCCTTCCTTCATCTCCATGAGCACATTTAGCAGGTCCAAGCCCTGAGCTGGTAATTAACACCTGTCTAATTAGCTGGAGAGACACTGGGGGGGTGATCAGCACCTTGCCCTGTCCTCCTCCTTCCTTGGCCAAGCAGTGATCTTGTAAAACCACACAAACAAACAGGAGCAGGGAATATAAATGAGAAACAGTTTCAAGTCTTCATAAAATCAGTTTTTTTCAGTGGTTCAGGTCAGAATGAGCCCAGCTCAGCTGGGCTCTGGATGAGCAGCATCATCCAGGGAAGATCACAGCTCTGTCCTCTCTGCTGTAGAAAAAGTGACAAAATATCCCCTTGTTCAGGTGTTCCTGCAGTTTTTGGGAGAGATGCAGGGAGTCATAAGGAGTCCCTGCCCGCATTCCCTCCCCCAGCACCCCCAGGATCCAGCTCCCTATAAACTGTGCGGATTTGGTGATTTAACACAAAGGTCGAGCTGCCCTTGCTCCTCCTCGCCCACAGCCCAATCCCTGTGTCCAGAGCCTGGAACAGCACAGGGGAAATAACAAAAGATGTTAAAGCTGTGAAAACAAGGCACTGTCACCTTCACCAAGTGGGAAAGAAAAGAAATATTTTGATTCCAGATTTTCCTGCTTGCTGTGCACTTGTCTGAACCCACCAGGCTGGTTTAGTGCTCAGTTTTATTCCCCCACTGCTGTTTGAAATGTTCAAGGTTTGGAATTGGAGGCAATTTTGGGGAATTGATAGTTGGGAGGTGCTGGAAGCGGGGGGGGGGGAGAGGGTGGGACCCTTGGCTGTCCCAGCACAGGGATAATAAACATGGCCATAAAAGCCAATAAAGCCAAAAGACTCCGTTTTTCCTGGAGATGGATCACAGGGAAGGGCTCGGGGAGGATGAGGGTGATGGGTCCCTCCTGGATATTCCATGCAATTGTACAAACACATCAGGCGTTGCACTCTGGGTGCACTCCAGGGAGAGATAAATAAATAAATGCATTTTGATAGGCTTTGTTTTGTCCACAGTAAATGCAGGCTGGGAGAGAAAATCTATGGCTCTTCCTTTTATTGCTGTCATTCCCAATAGCTAGGAGATGGGAATGGGGAAATATATCCAGGGAGTGATGGGCTCTGCTCTGTCAGAGGTTTCAGAGGTAAATAAACAAGTTTTATTGGCTGCTCTTACATCTCGATATAGCATTTAATGGATATATTAAACACTGATCCAGCTGCCAGATATCCCAAGGAAATATTGTGCACAACCCCACTCAGCCTCGCAATGTCACAACAAATCTGGATTTTCTTAATGGGAACAAGGTTTGCTCCCATAAACCACTCAGAGCCTTTGGAGCTGATTTCCTGCCAGTCATTTCTCCCCCCGCCACCACTCCAAGGTTTTGCAATTCCACCCAAATGACCTTCATTCCCTCCTGGCTGGGGGGAAACAGGGATTGGGATGGAAATTTGAGGTGGGGAAGGCCTTGGATGAAGAAATCCAAAGAGAAGGACTCTTGAATGGCCCACAGGAGCAGCCCTGTACTAAAAACAAGATTTAAGAAACTAAAGCCAGACCCCTGTGGATGCAGAGCTGGTGCCTGAACACAGAAATAAGAGAGAACCAGGATTAAAGAGAGGCAGAGTCACCACATCTCTGTGGTGGCCAGGCCTGAAGAGGAAGAGCCAGCTGTGTTCAACCTTGTCAGGAGCTGAGGACCAGCCCCAGGTCCAACACCTCGGGGCATTGCTCCTATTTATATCCTCTGGTGAGAACAGCTCAGCAGGCTGCTGGTGGGCTGGAAATAAATGCTTTTGAAAGAAGAATAAATCTCATCTGCTCTTTCTTGCTCTCCTCAGGCAGCTGCCCTGTGTGGGAGGTTTCAGGTCATGAGTCCCAAGTGCTCCAGGTTTTGTTCCCTGTGCCCAAATTGGTCCCAGGGCTGGGTCCAGGCCCTGTGTGACCTCCGGGGCTGAGCTCAGTGCTCCAGGTTCCTCTGCTTCCCACCCAGCTCCTGGGAATGCTGCAGCTGGATCAGGAACAGCCACCAATCCCAAGCACCTCCTGCTCCAGTGGCTCCAAGAAAACCATCCAGGGGTACCTGGTCCAGCAGCCTGAGGTTCCTCCACAAGAAAAATCCTGGGTATGGAGGGAGTTCATCAGCTGAAGACACTCATTAACAGTGTTAATTGAGTGTACAAGCCACTCAACCCACAGTTAATTCACCCTCTGCTCCTGCACAGACCTGCTCTAAGAGCTGGCTCAGGCTGGGGAGTCCCAGAAAGGAGCTTGGGAAGGGCAGTGCTGAGGCCACTCAAAGGTGCTGCCTGTTCAGTTCCTGCCAGGCTCAGCATGGGAAGGGCAGTCCCAGACCATCCCCAGATGATCCAGGCTGGACTATTCCCAACCTGAGCACAGGAAATTGAGTCCCAGACCATCCCCAGGTTATCTAGGCTGGACTTTTCCTGTCATGCCCAGAATTTCTCACAGACTCTGGAGTGACTGGATAAAGATTTTGGTTGCTGGTTGCTTCATCATGAAGATTTTTTTTTTTTGGTGCTGAATTTTTGAGACATTTTAACATCTCCACATCTCTGGCCATCCATGGTGGATGAAAAATCAACTTCTCCAGGGTGCTCAGCTCTCCATGGCCAGCCCAGCCTGAGCTGGAGATGCTTTTCCCAAATCCAGGGCTCAAGAGGCCTCCACAGGCTCATGATAAAACATAGACAGGGCTCAGCAGGTGCCTGCGCACCCTGAAAGTGCCTGGAGTAAAGAGAAATAACCACAGTTTCTGGGGGTTTCCCAACACAGCCACAGAACTGACTCTAAAAAGACCCATCCTAGGCCCAAATGTTTTTTCTGCCTTCCTGGGAATCCCAAGGAGGAATGGCCAGACCCGGCTCAAGTTCTGCTGCAGCTGAACATCCCCTCAAGTCTTCTTCACTGCTGTCTTCTTCCTCATGGAACTAGTGCCTGGAATTTCCACAGAGCTCTGGGGTGGATGGACCTGGTCTTTCATGGAAATGCAGCTCAAGGCAGGTGCACCCTCAAAGTCCCACTGGTTTGCTCTGGGAGGAATTCCCTGATGAGGAATTTCCCTGACAAAAGCCTCCATGAGGAACCCAAATTCATGGGATCACACAGATTCGTAGGAAAACTTTGGGAAACAGGGAGAGAGGCAAAGCCCAGTGAAGGCAGAGGATGAAAAATGCATCAAACATCAAGGAGAGATGAACAGATGAGAGAAACAAAATAAAAACAAGGAGCAAAGGGAGCATCTGAAGAAAATTCTTTCTGATACAATACTCGGTAATAAATAAAATATGTTCCAGCACAATATGCTCCAGCAACTGGCTCTGGGCAGTTCCTTCTGTCTCATACAAAGTTCCCACTGCTGATTAAATTCATCAGAGCCAGTTCTGCTGCCTCGAGCTGCTTGCTCTCCTCAAACACTAGCACTCCAGAAGTGCTGCGGGGATTTCATTTGGAGCTGTTCTCCAGCTGGGTTTTCTCGGGGTTTCAGAGCCCATCTGATCTCCATGCTAATGAAACGCTGCCCTGATGCACACCGCGTTCTGCTTGCAGCAGAGTTTTCTCCCCCAGAAATACTCTGGGAGAGAAGTTTCCCAGGATGAAATAAGGAAGAAACATTCCCAGTACCTACGCCAGCAGATTTTTCCATCAGTGCTCAGCAGGGTCAGGAATGGTGACAAGGCTCAAGAAGGGTGACAAGGCTCAGGAATGGTGGCAGGCTCAGGAATGGTGACAGGGGTCAGGAATGGTGGCAGGGTCAGGAACGGTGACAAGGCTCAGGAATGGTGACAAGGCTCAGAAATGGTGACAAGGCTCAGGAATGGTGGCAGGCTCAGGAATGGTGACAGGCTCAGGAATGGTGACAAGGCTCAGGAACGGTGACAAGGCTCAGAAATGGTGACAAGGCTCAGGAACGGTGACAAGGCTCAGGAATGGTGACAAGGCTCAGGAATGGTGGCAGGCTCAGGAATGGTGACAAGGCTCAGGAATGGTGACAAGGCTCAGGAACGGTGACAGGCTCAGGAATGGTGACAAGGCTCAGGAATGGTGGCAGGCTCAGGAATGGTGACAGGCTCAGGAATGGTGACAAGGCTCAGGAACGGTGACAAGGCTCAGAAATGGTGACAAGGCTCAGGAACGGTGACAAGGCTCAGGAATGGTGACAAGGCTCAGGAATGGTGGCAGGCTCAGGAATGGTGACAAGGCTCAGGAATGGTGACAAGGCTCAGGAACGGTGACAGGCTCAGGAACGGTGACAAGGCTCAGGAATGGTGACAAGGCTCAGGAACGGTGACAAGGCTCAGGAACGGTGACAGGCTCAGGAACGGTGACAAGGCTCAGGAATGGTGGCAGGCTCAGGAATGGTGACAAGGCTCAGGAATGGTGGCAGGCTCAGGAATGGTGGCAGGCTCAGGAATGGTGACAAGGCTCAGGAATGGTGGCAGGCTCAGGAATGGGAAGGGCCTGGCGACACCAGTGCAGGGCTCAGTGACATTTAGCTCCAGCTGTGCCCGGGGCAGGGCTGTGTCACGGCTGTGCCAGGGCAGGGACAGCTGCCAGAACAGCTGCAGGGAAATCGCTGAGAGTGACCTTAAATCAAATGGAATGCAGAGCTCTGGAAAAAGCCAGGCTGGGTTTTCCACAGGGCAAAAAGTCCTAATGAGGAGACTGAGTCAGGCCCACGAATGAGTCACAGGCAGGTAATAAAGATGATTGAAATTCCCAGGGACTCCTGGCACCGGTAGATTGGAGCTGCAAGACCTAGATCTGGTTTGAGCTGCCTTACTTTTGGTGCTCCTCAACCTTCGGAATGGCGTGGCCAGAAGGAAGTTCCAGGTGCCGAAGTGTGGGAATAGAGTGAAGCAAACCCTGGGTCTATCACCCCTTACCAGCAAAGGGCAAAAGGGACCCCCTTGAATCTCTGTTTTTAATTCTTTATTGAATCTCTATTGGCAATTCTCTACTGAATCTTTATTTTGCTAAGAATTGCATTTTCATGAAGAACAGCCATTTTCCTGAAGCACCTTTAGTCCTGAAAAAAAACAAACCCAAACAAACAAAAACTTTTCTTTCACTCCACCAAACATTTTTTTTTCTTTTTTTTTAGTAGAAAAGCTGTTTTGAAACAGTAAAATCCATTTTTCCTCTCTGATAAACACAAATCTTTCTGCCCCAAATTCTGTTTGCAGTTTTCAACAGAGGCTGAGGGCACAAATAGAGAAATTCAACTAACCAAGAGAACCCACCTGGGGAACATCTCACCTGTGGTCTCAGGTTCTGTCTCTCAGGTAATTTGTAGTTTATTTTTCTTCTCACATGAAGAGACAGTTCCAGTGGAGGCGGTGGAGGAGTTCTGATGTAAAAAATAATGTCAGACTTGTAGAATCAGGTCTTTTCTTGTTGAATCCATTAAAATCGGGTCTCTTCTTGTTAAAAAATCCTTCATAGTGGGGGTTTTTGCAATATTCAACCACTTCTCCTCCTCCTGATCATTGCAATCACCCAGCCCCTGGTGAGCCCTCCCAGCCTGAACAAACAGTTCAACGAAGGCCCCCAAAGATCAAAAGCAGGAGGGAAAGAATAATTTAAAATAATTTCATCCTCAAAAAAAAAATACATGAGGAACTGAGATGGAGGAAATTCCACATTCTCCAGGTGCAGATCCCCTGGGGGTGCTGGGATTTGGGGGTGTTGTGTCCCAGGTGGGACAGAGAGCTCCAAACCTCCCCTCAGGGCATAGCCAGGCTCTGCTCTCAGGCACCTCCTGGATGATTTTTTAATGCAGGACAGGATCTCAGAGAACTCCATCTCCCTTCACACTCTCCTTGCACTCACATATTTTTTACTGTTTCCCTGAATTTCCTCTCATTTGCAGCTGAAAGCAGAATCAGTTTGGTGCTCCCATGGAACTCTGCAAATTCCCATCCAAATTATTCCAGAGCTGCTGATGCAGAGGAGCTCTGCTGGCTGTGCTTCCATCATTTGGAATATAATTTACATTCCCACTGGGTTCAGGGATAAATCTCTGCCAGCTGGAGGGCTGAGGTCAGCACACAACATTCCCAGGTGGCTTCCCAAGGAGTTCCTATGTTTGGAAGCCACTCTCATTCAGATATTCTCACTTTCCTGGTGAAACAAAACAAATTATTTTTATTTTCTTCTTCTTTTTAAAAAGTTTTTTTGATGTTGTTGTTTTGGTTTTTTTTCTTTTTTTCTCAAATGATCCAGAATTGCCCCAAGTGCAGCAGCAGCTGTTAGGTGGCTGATCTGTTTTGTTATTCCATTTGTGGTCACACCTTGAAAAGCCAAGGGAAAGCAGCAGAGCAGGAAAGAGAAGCTCAGCGAGGCACCAAAGGATGGATTTGGGGATCAAAGCTCAGGTTCTGTTCTCTGGGCTAGGTGGGAGAATATCCCACACAAAAACCAGTGTGTTCCACTCAAACCCAGTATGTCCCACCCAAAACCATTGGATCCCATCCCAAAAACAGTGAAACCCACCCAAACCCAGTGGATCCTACCCAAAACCAGTGTATCCCAACCAAAACCAGTGTATTCCATCCCAAAAACAGTGTATCCCAACCAAAATCCATATATTCCATCCCAAAACCAGTGCATCCCATCCCAAAACCAATGTATCCCAACCAAAACCAGTGTGTTCCAACCAAAATCAGCATATTCCATCCCAAAACCAGTGTGTCCCATCCCAAAAACAGT
Source organism: Cinclus cinclus (assembly GCF_963662255.1). Taxonomy (NCBI): domain Eukaryota; kingdom Metazoa; phylum Chordata; class Aves; order Passeriformes; family Cinclidae; genus Cinclus; species Cinclus cinclus. The sequence goes on along the minus strand of NC_085071.1, from coordinate 1,378,711 downwards.
ATACCCCAACCAAAACCAGTATATTCCATCCCAAAAACAGTGGATCCCATCCCAAAACCAGTGAAACTCACCCAAACCACAGTGCTGGTGCCCTTCTTGTTCAGGTCTCATTTTCCACTTTCGGAGACAGGGAATTCCAGATTGTTCCTTGAGCACCAAAAGCTTTTCCCAGCAGGTGTTAAACACAAATTCCAGCCAGGGCTGTGGGACTGGGAAGGGAAAATGATGCTGGTGTTCCCAGGAGCTGCTGTTCCACAGGGCCAGAGGAGACAGCTCCCACCAGCTGGGCTCAAACCTCCAAAGGGAGGAGAGGTTTCACCTGGAAGGGATTTCCAGCGTTCCTGCCAGGGCAGCTCCTCCTTCCCCAGGTTGGAGCGATCCTACACTGAGGATTTTTGGTGGGAATGTGTCAGAGAGGGAAATTGCTCCACCCAAGGGCTCTTATGCCAAATTCAGAACAATTTAGAGCCTGGGACAGGTTCCATTGCCAAACCTCCTGTGATTTTAATGGTTTGGGATCACAGAGATCATGGAATCATGGAATGGGTTGAGTTGGGAAGGACCTCAAAGTCCATCCAGTGTCACCCCAAGGACACCTCCCCCTGTCCCAGGCTGTCCCCAATGTCCAACCTGGCCTTGGGCACTGCCAGGGATCCAGGGGCAGCCACAGCTGCTCTGGGAATTCCATCCCAGCCCTGCCCACCCTCCCAGGCAGGAATTCTTTCCTGTCCTTGGACCAACCAAAGCCCTGGACTGCCAAATTCATGGAATCTCCCCCCTGCTCTGGCTTCCTTCACCACTGTCCCCTCAAATTTGACTCCCAGAATTCTTCCAAGATTATTTCAGCCCCATCTTCTTCTTCTTCTTTTTCTCTCCAGGGTGCTTGAAACTTCTTCATTCAGCCCTGGCTGAGATATTGATAAATGTTTGGAATAATTTCCTATTTCAGCCAGGATTTTTTTTTTTTTTCAGTTAATTGCGTAGCAACTTAATTTATCCTTTGTCAATTTGTTTTCCCTCAATAAATGATCTGCCAACAATACGTTGGTTTTAATTAGCCTGCAGCAAGTGTCTCCATGACTGCAAATCAACTGCTTGTTTGAGCCTTGAATTGTAAAGGAGAAATCATTGGAATTCATATTGTGCTTTCCTGGGGGTTTTCTGGGGTTTTTTATTCTGAAGGGATTATGACAAAACTGTGTTTGCAGCCAGGAACTGACAGCACACTCAGATAATCAGCAAGAAAGATAAATAAAATATATAAAAAATATCTTAAAAATTTAAGTAGTTTTTGGGTTTGGGGGGTGTTTTTGGTAGATGAAAAGTGTCAGGCACATAAAGTAAAAAGAGAACTATGAAAATTCATTTCTTGATAATTTGAAAAAAACCACAACCCATCTCTCTCTACCCTTTCCCTCATTCTTTTATATATATAATTTTTAATTAGTTACTGTTTTAGTTAATTATTTTTACATTTAAAACAGCCATTATGGATATATTCACACAAGGAGGTGCAGACACCCAAACCCCTCTGACTCAAGAGTGTTCAGCTCAGTGGAGAGCAAGGAAATACTCAGGAATCAAGGACTGAGGGATTGGCATCACCTGCTCACTGTCCCAGACTGTTTTCCACCTGAACCTGTGCCTCTCTACTTGGATTTTGCTCCAAGGCTTTATTGACCCTATGGATATGATGATATTTTCTTACATTTCATCTTGATGCCAAGTCCTCTCCTGACCCTTCTCATCGCTTGGTTTAGCAGAACTCCCTCCCTTCCATTTCTTGTGCTCTGTTTTAATTCAGCTTGCAAGAGCTTCAGACCCACACAAAATCTCTGCAGGGTCCTTGTGCTTGATTCCCTCCATGGTTAATTACAGCCAGTTTGTCAGGCTTGAGATGTCACCTCCCCCAAACCCCTTGCTGACCATTTCCCTCCGAGCTCTTTGGGGCCTCTGGTGCATTTTCCCTCACAATTCCCTCCGAGCATCTGTGGCCCAGCTGGGATCAGAAACCAGAGCTCTACAGAAAACCATTGTCTTCAATACTGAGCAGGAAATGTTTCCACCTCGATTTTCTGGACGGGGACAACTCCTCCAGGAGTAGTGTCCCCATGGGGACAGCTCTGCTGAGACAGGTTTGGGAGGCTCTGAGCACAGAGCCTTGTCTTCATTGTCATCCTCGTTATTGTCACCCTGGGCCAGGTGTCACCTGCTCCACCTGGAATGGCCTTGACAGACAAGGTAATTTAGGGGAGGCTTTGATTAACAGGTTTTCCTAAGGAAATCCAAAGGAATTGTGGGGTTTGGATCCCCCCTCTTGCTCTCTCGGGCTGCAGCAGCTCTTTGTCACTCTTTGTCATCCTTTGTCACTCTTTGTCATCCTTTGTCACCCTTTGTCATCCTTTGTCACCTTCTGCTTTCTGCAGTGTCACCGTGGCTGCTGCAGAATGGGATCTGCAGTGGTCACCCATGGTTTGATTTGGGATTTGCTGTCACTGACTGGACAGAGATTCCTCACCCTAAAGGACAGTAGGATTAGGGCCCGGGAAGCAAGGGAGGAAAAACAGGAGAAGAAACAATGAAAATGTCTCTTCTTGGAGAAAAGCTGAGCAGGCTCATTGGGGAAGTTTCAGAATTGCTCTTTGCCATTTCTGTGTCATTTCTGTGCCATCTCTTCCTTTAACTCCTTTCAGAGCTGCCTGGGACTGGGCCAAAGAGGCAACAGGAGATGGAAAAGAGCAGGAATATTTTCATGGAAAAAATTGGCTTTTCCCTGTCAGCCTCTCCCACTGCACTGGGGAGACTCACAGGAATCAGTGCATGCTGGTGGTGTCACCAGCGACAAACTCAGCCAGGACTCTGGGATTTTGGGAAGATGTTTTTTCAAGGAATTAGTGGAAACAGTAATTCCTTGAAGAATTAAAGGCAAGAGCAACTCAAGGTAAGTGAAGGGACTGATTCCTACCAGGAATATGGAAGAAGTTTCCCCTTTCAGTCCAAGGTGAGGGGTAGTTTGGAATTGCTCTCCTTTCTTCTGCAAGTACTATTTTTAAAAAGAACTAAATTGGATTAAAGTTTAATTTTAAGAATGTCCTCTGTTTTCAAATTCTTGATTGAATTACCCTTTAAAAATTAAATTGTAATCCTTTAGGAGTTATTGATTCTGAAGGAGGGAAATGCCAATAGGACCATTGTGGCCTGAAACTCTGCCCATCAAATTGACATAATGCTTTCAATTTGCCTAAATAACTCCTCTAAGCTGACTGGTTCCGAGGCTTTCCCAGCACCCAGCGGGCACTTGGGCAGGCACAAAAATGTGAGGGGCCTCGTCCTCAGTCCTGCACAGGGACAGAGGCACAGGACGATTCTTGGGCACCCCTAGCTCTGGAAACACCCTCGCAGTAGTGCAGAAACGTTTATTTATGGCATTGCACGAGCCTTGGGGTCAGCACGGGTCCAGGAATCCTTTGGGATGCTCTCTGGGCATGGAACATCCTTTATTCAGTGTTTCTTGTGGCTGCAGAGGACACAGGCATTAAGGAAGTGCCTCGGTGTCGCCCTGGAGTTGCGGAGAACGTTCAGCCCAGGCTGCCCAGCACCACCGAGGAGCTCCTGGTGTTCCTTGGCTTCCCTCCTGTCCGTGGAGCTGCCACGTCTGGGATCTGACTGCCTCGGAACCAGCCTCCAAACACCCCTCTGCCAGTCTCCCTGCTTAAATTACACCTCCAGCAGCACTGAAGGCAGCACAAAAGAAGAAATAAACCTTCTATTACGTTTTGCAGAAGTGTCGGCTCGATTTTTTGAGTTAAAACAGCACCACGACAAAAAAGCCGGAGTGAATAGAGCTCCCAAGATATAAACACTGGCTGGATAATTCCCATTCCCCTCGGGAACAAAAGGTTGCAGCTCCTGAATAGAGGCACTGTTGAGAAAGCACTTGAAAAGGGGGATGAATCAATTAATGCCTTTGATAGCTTGAATGTCCCACTATCTAAAAAACAAGCACGGCTTTAATGGGGAGATAATTCAGTTTACTGAATCCAATTACACGTAATTGGCTTTTTCCCTTTCTTCTCCCCCCTTTTTAATTGCTGCTGGAGCCGGGGCTCTGCTGCACTCCTGGCTCTGCCAGATGTGGCTGTCCTTGGGCTGCCGGGGCAGGGCAGGGACCAGAGGATCCAGTCACCCTCAGAGGGACAGCCTGCAGCCACAAACACCCCCTGGGGGCTTTGTGGGCCTGGAGAAAAACGTGCTCATGACATCCAGCCAAAAAGCACTCAGCAGAGCTGCCAAGAGCCAAAATCTCAGACATTTTGGTTTTCCTCTGGGCGAAAAGCTCTGTGCTCTGCTGGTGCTCTGGGACATGGGCTCTGAACCAGCCCAGCGAGGGATGAGCCGGGCCACACAGAGCCGCTGGGCTACGGGGGTCTTACGAGCTCGGGGGGACATTTTTGGTGACATTTCCATGCTTGCCCGGGATCTCTGCACAGCAGTTGTGTCTTTCTTCCCCGGGGCTCCAAATCCAGAGCTCCCGTTTGGCCTGAGGCAACATCAGAACCGGGACAGCTCCGGTTCAGGAGCGCTTTGGGAATGTTCCTGGCACTAGGAGTGCGAGGATATTCTAGCTTTTCCCCCAAAATTTAGAAAGTATTTTGGCCTTTCTAGATGTCTCTAAGCTCCATCTTCACATCAAAAACCAGCAGGCAAGGAATGTGCATCCCTGCTAACTGGGGGACACTGGTTCCTCCAGGCCATGGAGAGCTGCAGCTCCTCCAGAATAATTCCCAAGATTCGCCGCTGCCTCTTTTATTCCAAACCAGCCTTCCAGAACTTTTGTTATTGTTTTAATTGAAACAAGGAAGAAATACACAAACCCATTTTCTGAGTAAGAGGACCACACTAATGAAGAACACGCTCGTCCTTGTGCCCCCCGGCTGTGGAGCTCTGTCCTCCTCTCTCCGGGAACCCCCGGGAGGGGGGATTGCGGGATGGGAGGGATGGGAGGGAACGAGGGAGGCTCCGGGAGGGAGGAATGGGAATGGAGGAGGCTCAGGGAAGAAGGGATGGCGCTGTCACAGCCTGGCAGTTAGTGACACGGCCACTTGGGCAGGGGATGGAGCTGCGGAAGGATTGGGAGGTGCCCAGGGAAGGGAGGTGCTCCGGGTACTGCTCCCCATCAGCATCTTCCCAGCGCCCAGTTAATCTCTAAATCCTGGAATTATTCCCAGACAAACCCAGCCCCGGCCCAGGGAAGCACCGACTGGAGACCGGGGCAGGTGCTGCACTGCAAATTAAGCTAATTAAACACCTCCCCTCGGGCCTTTCCTGCTTTTCTCCTCCCTGTCCTGCACGTTCGCAGAGCTGTCACCCCGGGCTCGCTGCCACTCCGAGACTGCAGCGGGAAATCTGATGTAATTAACCACTAATGGAGTTCAGGAATTCCACCCAGGAACTGGTGCGTCCCTGCAGTCAATCTGCGCTCGGCTGAACTGACTTTGAGCCTGAATTCCCCAGCAATCCGAGCTCCAGGGATGCGAGGGGTGGGAACCACAGCCACGGGCAGTCCCAGCCCTGCCAGGAGGGAGCACACACTGCTCCGAGCCCACCAGAACAGTCCCAACCTCTGCCAGGCCTTCTCCACCTTCCTGTGAGATGCAGAAGGAAAGGGAGAAGGGGCTCCTCTACCCCAGCCCCTGACTCTTGTCCTGGGTTATCACAGTGCTCTGCAGCCCTGCCCTGGGGCAGGACCTTCCCTCTGCTCAGAGCTGCAGGGTGGGGAGCAGTGGGGCCTCCCTGCAGCTTCCAGGGACATTTCTCCATGTGGGAAAGGGGGATCTCCCCTGGCAGTGCTAGGACAAGGCAATTCCCAGAGAGATTCCCAGGAGATGAAGAAATGCCTCTGCTTGGAACCAGCTCCTCATGCTCGGGGATGTTCTCACTCTGACCGACTGGCACTGTCTGGGCACAACTGTCACCTTCTGTGGGGCCTGGTGTGACACAGCCCTGCCCAGTCTGGTGTGACCCAGACCTGCTCAGAGATGTGACACTGCCCTGCCCGGAGATGGGACACAGCCCTGCCCAGCCTGGTGGGACACCAAGGTCTCCTGGCTCAAGGTGATTCCTGAGCACCAGGAAGGCAGTGAACCCTCTGGCAGCTGTAGGAACTCCCCCAGGGCTGGATCCCTCACCCTACTCTCTCACATCTTTAGCCGGCTATCCATGCCATTACCTGGCTTTTATCCCACTGTTTCCCTGGCAGTGATTTTCGGGAGGACTTGGCAGGATTCTTGGAGAGCACAGCAGATGGATGCTGTCTCTTCCCCCCAAACCTGTTCATCTCTGAACTGGGGCTGCAGCTCCCTTCACAAAGTCACTGAGATTATCCTGAGGACTTTCCAGGTCTCTCTGCCCTGGTCTTTATTCCAGTTCCATTCAGCCTGGAGAACTCTCAGTTTTTCTCCAGTGGACTGATATGTTCCTTCCTCTCGAGTTTTCCTTCCAGACATGCTCCTCATTCATGCAGTATTGTCCTTATTTAAGATCCCACTGTCCTCTCCACCCTCCAGGTGGGGATTATTCAGACCCAGGGTACAAACAAGGAGAGAATCTGGCACAAGGCAGCTTTGATCCTGGCTGGGGCTTCATGAACTGCTGTGTAATGTCAATTCTAATCCTGGCACAGCACAGGAGATGGGAATGTGGCTGAATTCTGAATCCACATCCTGGATGTGGCTGTCCAGCAGCTGCTGGGGACAGCCAGTGCTGATCTGAGCCCATGTGCTCACAGGTGCTCAGGAATCAGGGGCTGAACACCCCTGTGCTGGTGCAGGGACCCCCATAGCTGAGAGCAGCTCCTCCAGGAGCTCCATCAGCCATCACTCATCCCAAATATTCCTCCTGCATCCCCAGCATCCATCCCGCAGTCTGGCACTCGATGCCAGGGAGATGAATCACCACCAGTCACCTCAGCCAAGGGAGAACAATTAAAGGAGACTGAAATGGGCAGCATTTTAATTTATTGGTTTTTCACTTGTGCCTGGCAGCTTCCCTGAGGAGGATGGAGAGTGCTGGGAGCTCTGCAGAGCCCGGGGCGGTGGTGGCAGAGCCCAGGGTGGAGGCAGAGCCCAGGGTGGCAGCAGGGCCCTGCAGCTCCTGGGACACAGGGAGGGTTTGGTTGTGGGCAGCTCTGACCCTGCCTGAGGGTGAGTCCTGCACAGCTCCTTCCTCTGTCCCTGCTCTTGGGACAGCAGTGTCACCTCGGGCTGTCTGGGGTCCCCATGTCCCTGCTCCTGGGACACGGGTGTCACCTTGGGCTGGGCACACAGGTTCATTTGGCATCAGCCCAGCTCACTGGGGGGGTTCACCCTGAGCAGGACATTTGAGCTCAGCCCTGAGTCACGCTCTGTGGGCAGAGGGGCCGTGGGCACTGCCACGTCAGAGCTGCAGGCTGGAGTCAGAGATGACCTCAAGCAAAAGGTGAAGGAGCCTTTCCTCCCACTCCTTGTGTCAGCAAGAACTCCAGGTGGGAGTGAAAAACCTCTCAAATCCTGAGGACTGTGACTCTCCCTCTGTTTCTGTGCCTGTTCCAGACCCTGTTGGTGCCTGGCACCTGCCCCCTGCCTTGGGCATTTTGGGGCCGCGATGCTGCCTGTGAACCCTCCGAACCCCTCTGCTCTCCTGGGAAAGCCCAGCCTGGTGTGCCAGGAGCTGATCAAAGCGCTGAGCTGAGCTTTGGGTGCCCTGAGAGCTCTGTGGAGCTCGAGCTCCCTTTACTGAGGTCTGGAGAGTCCTGTGGGGAATCCTGTGAGCCCCCAGAAGAACTGGGATGTGTCACAGTGGGAAATCTGGGATAAAGCAGCCTTGGCTGTGAATTAAACCCAGATGAGGGGTAAAGATCCTCCAAAGCCAGTGGGAGTCTGGCTGTGACCGTGCCACAGTGCCCAGAACCAGTCTAGGGATTATTCTCAAGCTTTCCCAAAGTATTTAAGGACTTTTTCCCCCAGCTAAACGACCTGTAAGCATTGAGACATCCAGGGTCACCAGGTGCCTCACCCGAGTCACGCTCGGACTGCAGCTCGAAATTATGTTCCCAGCAATGGGAACTGCATCAGTAAAGCCTGAAAATTCAGGTATCAAAAACCAGAATGAGTTGAGCTGAGCTTCCGTCTGCATGAGGGTCTGGGAAAGAGCCACATCAGCACTTTATGGACGTGGAGGAAAGGAAAACCCAGAGATTTCCATCAGCTCTGGCCAGGGAGCTGGGCTGGGACAGAGGCATTGGAAGCTTTCTGCTGCTTTTCTGTGTTTGCTAAGAGAAACCCCTGGATTTCTGTGGGAGGTTAAACCCTTTGGTGCTGGAGGATAGAGGGAGATCAGGGAGAAGTTTGGCTGCTGGAAAAGCTGGAGTGGTGAAGAACTATTAATTAAAATCCCCAGTTAATGCACAGCTTCCAATAATGCAGAAAAAACATTTAATTTTTAATCATCCCCTTCCAAAACAATGCAGGGTGACACGTGTCACCTCCAGCAGGCAAAGGGCGCTGAGGGAGGGGTTCATTTTGGGAACAGTCACCGGATAAATCCCAGCCCTGGCACATCTCTGCACAGAACTGCCTCATGGGTTGGAAATCCAGGAGCCTGCTCCTTGGGAAGGAAATCACACGGGTTTGGTGAATCCTGGTGGGGATCTCCATCTCCTCCAAAGCACAGGCAGCCCTTCCTGGCCCAGGGAATAATTATGATAAGGATTGTGACGTCATGATAATGATTATGATATCATGATAATGATTCCCCCACTTGGTATAATCAAGATAATGACTATGACATCATTATAATGATCCCCTGCAGATGGAATCATCATGATAACAATACCATTATAATGATTATGATATCACAATATGTTCATGTGATTATGACATCATGATAACGATTCCCCCATACGGAATGATCATGATAACAATTATGACATCCTGATAATAATGACATCATGGTAATGATTATGACAACATGACAGTGATTATGATATCATGGTAATGATTCTGCCACATGGAATAATCACAATAATGATTGTGACATGATAATAACAATCCTGTCACACGGAATAAACATGATGATTATGATATCATTATAATGATTCCCTCTGTAAAATAATCATTATAACGATTATGACATTCTGATAATAATTATGACATTGTGATAACGATTATGACATCATGGCAATGACTCCTCCATATGGAATAATCATGATTATGGCATTGTGATAATGATTCCCCCACATGGAATGATCATGACAATGATTATGACACCATGATAATGATTCTCCCTGGAATGACCATGATACTATTTATGACATTGTGATAATGATTATGACATCACAATAGTGATTATGAGATCATGGCAATGATTCTCCCCATGGAATAATCTTGATAGCGATTGTGACATCATGATAATGATTCGGCCACATGGAATAAGCATGATAATGATTATGACATCGTGATGATGATTCCCCCCACATAGAATTATCATGATAATGATCATGCCGGCATGATAATTATAATCATTATCATGACATCATGATAATGATTATGACATCACCATAGTGATTATGAGATCATGGCAATGATTATGAGACCATGATTCTCCCCGGAATGATCATGATCATGAGAGGCACTGTGGCAGACAATTCTGCTTTTGTGGTGGCACAACCCAGAGCTGCTCCTGCCAAGTCTGGGGTCACTGACAGTGGGAAGTCAGAGGGAGCTGGGTCAGGCCCAGGCTGTGTCTCCCTGCAGTGTGGAGAGAGGCACACGAGAGTCCTGCTCTGACTCACGGGGAGCTGGCAGAGTTTGGAGCTCAGGGGGGTGTGAGGGAGGGTTTATGGCACTGAAAAGTCACCTTCACTCAATGTTTGTCCCAAAAGTGTCCCCACACTTCCTATTTTTAGAGCCCTGTACTCCAGTGATTTTGCCCAGGGACAGCCTTATGAGGATTCAATTAAACTCCAGAATAAAACAAACACTCCCTCAGCCAGGGCTGGAATGCTAAGCAGAGCCATTATTTGAACAAAACAGGGCTGTGAGTTTGGTCTTTAAATGTCCTTTATTTTCATCAGCTGGGGTCAGAGACCAGTGAACACAGGAAAACCCCTTCATTAACTCAGCCCATCCACACCCAAAGCTTTCCCCTGCTGCTCTGAGTGATCCAAACCCCTCCAGGGCACATTTCCTTTGCGAACAATTCCACATTTTGGGGACTGAAATCACTGAAGAGCTCCTTTTCTTTCTGGGGATGATAAACCAGCCGTGTCTGTCTGGGCACAGCAGTGACACCCAGAGCTGCCCGCAGTGCCAGAGGTCTCTGCAGTTAATTTAAACAAGCTCAGATCTTCCTTTATTCCTTATTTAAACACTTGATCAGGGCAGTCTGACCGACGGCCAAATCCCTCAGGTGTTTCTATCCAGATTTGTGGGCTTTCCCTGGAAAAGGGAAATGGTGATCCCAGGACATGTGGAGGCTGGGTGAGCTCTGGCAGTGCAGCTCCAGAAGTGGAGGAACCCCAAAATTCCCATCCCACTGCAGAAATTCTCTGTTTGGAGCACTAGATCAGCCTGGGAAAGGAGAATTTCCCTGAGGTTTTTGGTAGGGTCTAGTGCAGAGCATGTGTGAAGCCTCTTACCAAACTCCTCTCAGGAATTCTGCTCTGGTGCCAGTGCTGGATGGTTCTGGCTCTCCCGAGGCTGGGTTTGGAGCTGGGCAGTGGCTGCTGGCACAGCCCAAGCCCAGCTGCCACTGGGCAGAGTTTTAGTCCAGTCTAACCCAGATTTCAGCATCCAAGAGGTGCAGGATTGGCTCTGGGGGACCCCAGCTCCATCTGGGTGGGGTTTGGGGCACTGAACTCCAGGAGTGGTGGAGAAGGGAGGGAAGTGTAGAGGAGGTCTGAGGGCAGGATCAGAGCTCTGCAGAGAAGTGCTGAGCTGGAGAGAGCAGTAACGGCCTGTGTAGCTTAGAGGGGAGAGAGGGAAGGGATAACAGTGGTAATGCCTAAAGGTGGGAGCAGGAAGGGGAATGTGACTCCTGCGCTGTGGGCAGGAAATCCCAGGCACAACCAGCAGCAAGGAAAGTCCAGGTGAAACCCATCAAACTCCTGTGCAAAAGGCACTGAAAGGGTGGGAAAGAGGGAGCAGCAAGGCAGCGATGCCTGCGGGTGCAGGGAGGGAGGAAGGATTCCCTGCACGGCTCCATCCCCTCCCGTCTTCCACTGCACATGGAAAAACCCCCGAGCACAGCTGGCTGCCCATGTGCCTCGCACTTTCCCCGTGTTTCTGCACAGATTCCTCTGGAAAGCAGGGATCTGTCACTGGATATCTCCTGGCAGGTTTCCCCAGGAGCCTCGGCCTCGTCATTAATGTTCATTGTAACAGCACAACTGTCTTAAGGCAGATTTTGAAGGAGCCAAATCCCCGTGTACAGCCACGGGACAGCCTCGACAGCTCCCTTTTGTTGGGATGCTGCTTTTTACTTTGCTCTCTCTGTCTAAAAGGAGCTGAAATCCAAATTACCAGGATTTTTTAATCCAGCTTTTCCACCGCTACACAATACCTTGGGAGCATTAATTCCTTGCTGCAGATGATCCTAATCCCTTTCTCCTCGCTGCTGAGGGAAAAGCATCTTAGGAAGGTTTGGAGTTGGAGAGGAAGAGTCAGGGTTTGAAGGAGATGTTCCCAAAATGCCATGGGACCTGTGGGATTCGCTCTCTCCCTGGGTAATCTGTCCTGTTTATTGTCATAGTGTTCAACAAAGTCAGGAGTTTCCAGCAGGAATTTTGGGGAAAGATGCATTGGAGGGACTTGTGGAGTCTACGGCCAGTCTGTCCAAACAGAAATTTGAGCCTGGATTGTCTGATAAATGATTATTTCAGACCCTCACAAAATCACAGAATCCCAGTTTGGGCTGGGATTTTAAAGCTCCTCCAATTCCAAACTTGCTATGGGGACAAGGAACACCTTCCCCAAAGCCCCAGCAGTGCCAGGAGTTTGTCCATCCCATGCTGGGCCTCAGGCACTGAACTTCAGTTTAATTTGGGATCCAGGCCCACGTTGGCTGTGGCCATGGAGAAAATCCAAAGAGGGAGAACGATTCAGGAGCTGTGCTTAAGGACCACTCCTGGAGATGATCTGAGCATGGGATGCGGGGCTTAATTCCCTGCCTGTGCCCTCCTCAGGGACCCACATGGGCTGGGGGTTTTGAACCCCACAGGGACAGGGCTGTGGGTGTTTAAACCCCACAGGGGTTGGGCTGGGGGGTTTCACATCCCCTGGTGCCAGCTGAAGTCTCCACTCCCTGTGGGAAGGTGCAGATCAGGTCCAGTTCTGCCAGAACTGACCCAAGCTCAGCCCAGCCCCAAATGCCTGCCCTGCCTTGCCCTGCGTCCCTCCAGTGGACACAAGGAGCCTTTCCTCCTCACATCAACACAGAAATAAGGCAAAGCAAAGCTCCAACTTTCCGTAAAATGCTGTCATTCCTACCCAGTGCCTGATGGATGATTAAGGTGTAACCACAATATGAATACTTGTCTGGGTGCCTCTGGCCAGGGCTCTCCTCAGATACTTTTGCAGGTCCAACCTGTCTAAAACTGAAATTCTACTGCACATCTCTGAAGAGACCCCAGCCATTGAACAGCAACTGCAAGGGAGTGCTGCCAGCTGTGAGGCAGAAACAGCGACAGCTCCAGCCACAAGTGCTTCCAGTTTTATTCTGATTTTATTTTTTTGCAGGACAAACTTATAAATTTGAAGGATGTGCCTCAAGAAGAGCCTGGCCAAAAAAATAAAAACCATAAAATAAAAAGCAAATACTGGATGAAGAAGTTGCAGGGCTGGAGTAAGAAAGTGCCAGAGTGCAGGGAAGTAGAAGCTTTTTAAAAATCAATAACAAATGTCACTGGCAACGAGTGCGGGATTCAGCGCCAGGAGGGGCTGGGAGAGGAATGCAGGAGTTTAGGAGGTGTGAGGATGGGCAGGAATCACACCTGGCTGGGGATGTGTGGGAGCCCTGGAGCCCACCGGAGGGGCAGAGATCTTCCTACTGTGGAGAGAAAGGCCCTAAGTTAAGAGAGGGACATTAGGGGAAGGGAGAAGAACGACTTCCTCCCATAGTTCTTTGCAGTTTTATGTTAATGTCCCCAGTTCTGTTGCCCTGGTTGGCTGGTTGGCTGCTCCACCCCTTTTTCCCTTGTGTGTACATTCCCTAGGATGTTCTCCCTTCCCCGCTTACCCATCGACCCCATTTTGCTGCAGTGTCCTGCCCCTTTTTACTCTATAGGTTGCCACCCTCTGCCCTGCCCCTGATCCCTCAGCCCCTTACCCCCATATTTAAACCTGGACCTTCCAGGCTTTTTTCCCCATCTTTGTACCTGGACCCTTCACTTGTGCCTGGAATAACCTGCCCTGTGGAACCCCACACAAAGCCCCTTCTCGCCTCTCCGTTGTTCGTTGCCCAAGATCACTCCAGAGTGTGGGGTTTTGTTTCCCCCTGTGAGCGAGCCTGTGCCACTGAAGCAGCTTCCTCCTTTACTGGAGACGCTTTCAGAGGGTTGTAGCACCTCAGCACTGCAGGGATTCTGCTCTTTGTGTGCCACTGCTGGTCAGGATGAGCCTCAGCCCCCTCCCTCCCTCCCTCCCTCCTTGGCTCTGACATTCCCTCAGCCCCAGGAGCCCAAATCCATGGGATTCCATTGGGATCTGGCTGTTTGGCTGTAGATGCCTTTTAAAAACCCCAAGCTGCCTAAAATGCTGCAGTGCACGATGCACATGCAGCACTCTGCACGGCCCACAGGGGGAAGGAGAGAAGAGCTCGGTGGCTTGAACTGCTTAAAACCATTTGCCTTGCAAATTAATCGCTATTAATTAATCAGTGAGGTTCAAGAACTTTCCAAGAAAAGAAGATAAAGAGCAGCTGGTGGGACAGAAGCAGGAGGTTGTGCAGGACAGGGGCAGGAAAACATCATTGGAGTGGGAAGCAAAGGGGAAGCAGAGGAGGGAAATTTAAAACCAGGGAAAACAGGTGGGAAACAATTCAGTAAATATTGTCTGGGACCTGCAGTGCTTATTGGATGGGTTTGTTTCTGTATTTATGGAAAAACTGGACAATCCCTGGGTTATGGATGTGCCAGTGGGGCTGGGCAGGTGCAGTAGGGGGGCTGCAGTGGCCCAGCCCTGGCAGGACCCTCCTCTCCTCCCAAAACTTGGCTGTGTGTCCCTGATCAAGCTCAGGAGCCCTCCTGGACAGGGAGGAGCTCAGGCTGGGTGCAGGAGCTCTTCATATTCCCAGAGCCAGGATGAGACTCCTGATGAGCTCTTGGTGCTTTGTGTTCTTTCCCCAGAAGGCCCCAAGATGTTCAAGAGAGGCTTTGGCTGATTTTATCTCCTGTGGCAGAAGAGTTAAACATCTAATAAGGTGATTTAAATAACTCAGACTTTCAGGAAGTTTGGAATTTCCATCTGGGCAGAGATTTAAGTCAAACTTCAGCAGTGCTGGGAAATGTTTGGGTATTTTTTATTCCCCTTGTCATTTCTCCTCTTTAAGCAGCTCTGTTCTCTCATCAAACCAGGCTCAGGAATGTCAGTAAGGAATTATTTCCCCTTGGGATTTCTGCCCCATTTTTACAGACCTGCAGTCTCCCTGGGGTGATTAAGCAGCCAAACATTGGTTTGCATCATTACAGACTTGGGGAGACTCAGCAAATGCACAAAGCTGCATTTTTCCCTTATTTGCCATAATTATCAGTTTCTTCAGAAAATTCAGGTCTCTCTTCTCTAACAGACATTTTTATTTACAAATCAGATGCACTGGAAATAGAACTCACACCTTAAATAAATACACACAATATCCTGAACTGCATCTCCATGTGCTGAAAATAATACAAGAAAACGGAAAAAATCCTGAAATTATAAGAAAAGCCAGTGAAAATGTAAGGAAAAAGTGCACAAAACTTGAACAATAAGCAGCCAGGGCAATTTATTCACATGTAAAGTTCCATGGAAAACTGGAATTATTCCCTGGAAGTCCAAGCAGTGTCTTTGCCTTCACAAATTCAACATTTCCTTGGTCAGCAAGGATCTCCCAAATACATCTGCCTGATGTTTAAATGACACCAGGCTCATTTTCCATGGGAAAAGCACAAGAGTTTGCTGAGGATGGACATTGTGACAATGTCCTGGAAATGCTCTGCAGGGGAATCCTGGCTCCTGGAAATCTGTGGGAGACTTGGAATTCCCTCCAGGAATTCGCCACAGGAAATCTCCTGATTTTAGGAATAGGGAAGGAAGAATCATCCCTTAAAATCTGCACTGGGAGGTTCTGAGAGCTCAAGCCAGGAACCGGCAGGGATTTTAATGCTCTTTACTGCCTTGGTAAGGGAAGCTCAGAGTTTTGGCTGCAGGAATAAGAAGCTCCCAGGGGCTCGGGGAGCACAGAGCTCTCCAGCAGCTCCTTAGTCCTTCCCATCACCACCTCCTTCCTTGGGCTCCCCTTGCTGTGCCCCATAATTTGGGCTCTTTTTGGTGGAATTTGACTGATAAGGAGCTGCAGGAGGAGGGAAAAGCCCGGCCTGGCTTGGAGAGCACCCTCAGGCACAGGGAGGGGTTGTTGGGCAGGGCCAGGGGGGGGATTCCTGATCCTCCCCTCCCATTCAGGATATTCAGGATTCTGGGATCCTCAGGCATTGACAGCCACGTTGCAGTCACGGGCTCATGGATGCAGTGAAGTTTCCCTGTCCTTTCTCTGCATTCCCCCAGATGCTGCTTTCTTTCCAGAGGTTGGTACCCAGCAGCTCTGACGTTAAATCAGAAACCAGCGCTTGTCCCGGGGAGAGCAGAGCCCGGGTTCCGTATCTGGGGACAGATTTTGATTAAAAACCGAGCACATATTCTCGCTGCTTTCCCTCCTCTTGTTCTCGTGGCAGTGCAGCCCATTTGCAATTAAATTGAGTCTCGTTACCCTCCAAAGTGAGAGAAGCTGCTCTGAAAATTATGAGTAGGAGTCTCTCTACCTTTTGACAAATTATTTTCTAATGAAAAACATCTGCTCGGGCTTCGAGGGTTCACCCGTCTTTATTTCTGCCTGATGCAAATGGGTTTTGTTTTGCAAATTGCAAAGCAGGGCTTTGGTCCCGCAGCCAAAAGGGACAAGCAGGGATTGATAAATGCAGCAAAGCTGGGAGTGCAATATCATCCCCTCCTTTAATTATCCTGCTTCCTAACAGGTGTAACGAGCACAGCACCTGATGGCTGCTGATGATCCAGATGGCCTGGAATTGTCTCTCCATATGCTGCAGGACGGGAGGCATGGTGAGGCTCAGGTTAACTCTGTGTGGGCTGGGGAGGAACAGATCCATGGTTTGTTCAGGACATTTGGAAAAGATAAAAATCCATAGAGACACCCAGGGGTGTTTGGGTAGCAGGGAGATATGGACAGCACAGAATCATGGAATTATCTAAACTGGGAAAGAGCTCCAGGATCATCGAGTACAAACTGTGACTGGTCCAACCCAGGGCACGGAGTGCCACATCCAGGAATTCCTTGGACACTGCCAGGGATGAGCACTCCAAACCTCCCTGGGCAGTTCCAAGCTCGGACCACCCTTTCCATGGGGAAATTCCTCCTGATGTCCACCCTGAGCCTCCCCTGCCTCAGCTTGAAGCCATTTCCCCTTGTCCTGGCCCTGTTCCCTGGGATCTATTCCCTTCTTCAGCCCAAATCCTGGGAAAAAAGGAATGTGCTCCTGCAGGGATCTGCCCAGCCATTGTGACACCCCCTCCCCAGAACTGGGTTTCCTTAGGGCAGAGCTGTGACACACCCAAGCCCAAATCCCAAAGGCAGCTCCTAGCCCAAATCCCAAATCCAGATCTGTGTGGAGTGGTTTGGTAGTTCCCTTTGACTTCCAGGAGTGCTGGCTCAGAATTCTCCCCTCCCTGAAGACAGCTGGGATTTTGGCTAATGGACTCCTGATTGGCACTAATGGGACTAGCCCTGTGCATGACATTTTTGGGGGTTTTGCTGCTCTGGGAGCTTTGAAGGCACCTCCTCTGATCTCTGTCTGGGGCTGTAACCAGAACATGCAGGAATATTTCTGCAGTTCCACCTTTCCCTTTGAAGTAATCCCAGCTGGAGCTAGGCTGACAGGAATGTTTTATCCTAAGGGAAGAGTTGATCTGGAAGTCCTGAGGGTTGCTGGAGCAGGGAGGTGGCAGCGTTGTCCCCATGCTGCAAGTGGGACTGCAGCACAGGGGCTGTGCTTGAGCTCAGCACTAAATCTCCCAGGACAGGAGCAAGGACTTCGTGTTCTGCTAAACTGGGACTGTGCAGGGACACCAGGATGTTCCTAAAGTCACCCGGGCAGCTCCAAGCAGGAATCAGGAGCTCTTTGCACAATGGCTGCAGCTCTTTATGTGTGACAGGTTTTCTCTCTGTGCTGCCTCGAGGACAAGAAACATTTTTCTTTATGAAAAAGGGACAGAGATGCCTCAGTAAGTGTTGTGGAATTTGGGCAAACAGGTTTGCAGTGTGTGCTGGGAGACCAGGAATTGTTCCTTTAGTTCAGCAGCAGCAGCTGGCTGTGGGAAATTTGGGGGAAGTTCCCCACTGAGGGGAACTGCTGCTGGTGTTTGACCCCAGGCCTGGCACAGATAATCTGCTCAGGAAGGATTCCAAGCAGGGATTCCTCTCTTCCCTAGGATATGGAGGAATTTCTGGAGAAGGGGAATAAAGTCCTTTCCTTCACACCCACCCAGGCTGGGGCTGCTGCTGGCTCGGGGCTGTGACAGTGCCTGGATGGGCAGAGCCAGCGCTGCCTCTCCAGCCCTGGAACAACATGGGGCCCAGGGATGTGCCAAAGGAAAATGCCTCGTTCGTGCATCCCTGCCCTTCCTCTGCAGCCAGGAGATCCTTGGGAGCAGCCAGGACCATGAATTCCACACTCAGAGCCAATTCCTAGCCTGCTGGAAGCAGTGCCTGGCAGCAGGGAATGAAGGACGAGGAGCATCCCCAGGGCTGGAACAGGGAATGATTCCATGGGAGCGAGCTGCAGATGGAACAGGAAAATTCAGTCTGCCAAGAGCTCCGGCTCAATGCTTTGTGGGGCCACATCCATGTCCTTCCACAGGACCCAGCAAAGCAGGGGAAATGCAGCCAGGATTCCCTGCCCTCCTGCCACA
Source organism: Cinclus cinclus (assembly GCF_963662255.1). Taxonomy (NCBI): domain Eukaryota; kingdom Metazoa; phylum Chordata; class Aves; order Passeriformes; family Cinclidae; genus Cinclus; species Cinclus cinclus. Next base: position 1,360,499 of record NC_085071.1, on the reverse strand, counting down.
GCCCACCGGAGTCTGAACAGCTCCTGGCCTTGGGTTATGAAGGGATTTCATCTTAATTCAGGGCAGCGACGATGTGAGGCTGAACTGGAGTGGAATTTTTAGCTCCCTGTTCCTGTGATTGCGAGGGACTGGTTCAGAAGGTCCTTTCTGGTTATTTTTGTTGAAGGATGGGAGAAATTCACCTCAGGAAAAGGACCCTGCACACATTCTCATTTCACACCTGCCAGAGAGCCGGGGCAAGATGAACAGCTCCCACCAGCGCTCCAGAGTCACCACAAGGTGAGAAAGCTTTGGTTCTGTCTCCTGAGCAGCTGATGATGCTGTTAGAGGACAAATGTCTCTCCAGCAGAGGCTTTAATACAAAGGATTATGGATTTAAATGGTCCCTTGGCTCCAAGGACCACGGGCACCGCAGAGCTCTGGATCTCAGGAGCTGAGAAAGAGCAAATTCTACATCTGGGTTTGCCTGCAGTGCTGGGTTGACCCCTTGGCCCAAGGTGGTGGTGTAGCTCTGCTGAGCACCCAGAGCTCCAATGATGTATTCCTTGGGGAATCTGGCCCCTCTGTGCAGCCTGGATGGGGTTATCAGTCCCTTGTTGCCGTGGCAAAACTTTCCCCAGAGCCTGAAGGGGCCCCCATCACCAGGGCAGGAGAATTCCCAAATGTGGCACCCTGGTGATAATCCCCCATGATTTAAAGCCATGGGAAAGAATGGAATGAGGAATAAGAGTGCTGTTGCTGTAGAAAAAAAAAATAAAAGGAAATTAAAGATATTTGAGAATTGTGGCTCTTACAGGCAGAAAATGGCAGACCCAAGGCCCCATTTCCCAGAGCATTTTGGGCACTGAATTCCCACCTCAGGCCTGGCACTGGGCTCCTGTGTGGAGCAGGGAAGTCAAAAGATGAGTGGTGAAGGAATCATCCCTAAATCTTCTCTGACAGGACCAACATAACAGGAGCTGGGAGAGCTCTCCAGCAAGACAAGACACAGGCAGGAGCTACCCCTGGATTTTGGAAGGAATGTTCCCGTAGCCTTGTCCTGCTGGGGAGATGCTTTTGCATCCCTTCCCTTGCCAGAGGATGACAGAATCCCTGGGATCAGGAATGTCTGCAGCCTTGGGGTGGCAGCAGTCAGCTTTGCCTGCACTCCTGGGAAACTGCTCCGGCCAGGATTGCCCTGGCATTCCAGCCGGGAGAGGCACGGACTGCCCCAACACCAAAACGCAAATCCCGAGGGAAATGGAATTCCGAGGACTCCGGGCAGGCAGGGATGCGGAGGAGGGAGAGCAGGCAGAGCATCACCCAGGCAAGGGGAGGGGAAATGATCCGAGCAGGGCAAGGACTCGATGGAAACCTCAGGCACCGCTCGTGGTTAACTCGGGTGTCCTCTCCCTCTCCCTGTCCTCTCTGTCTGAACTGAATTTGGGAGGCATCAAACTCCGGTAGGGAGAGGGGCTGGGCAGAGCCCTCACCTGCAGCAGACTCTGGGCTGTGAACATTTTCCTCTGCAGGACACTTGGATACCAAAAACGTTCCAAGGTGCGTTTCCCCCCTCCCATGGGGCATTCACAGAAAGGACAGGCTGAGCATTCAGAATAAGAATTATTCTGAATAATGACATTATTCCCGTGGAGGGAAGCTCTGGTGAGCAAATGCCTGGAACTGCTGGTAGAGTCTGGGGGGACAGAGCAGAGCCTGTCCCTCCCCTGTCCCTGAAGCCAGGGCATGTCCAGACTGAGGCTGTCTCCTTCACCTCTTGGGTAACTGGGAATTGCTGGGGCTGAGTGGAAAACTCTCACCGAATTGTGGAATATCCTGAGCTGGAAGGGATCCACGAGGATCACTGAGCCAAACTCCTGGCTTTGCACAGCCCCAGGAATTCCACTCTGCCTCAGAGCTCTGTCCAAAACTCCCTGACCCAGGAGATGTGGCTTGGAGACAGCGGGAAAATCCTGGATATCATCATCACACATGGTGGGAACTGTCTACTCCTGGCAAGGGGCATCCCAAATTCCCATCCCTGGCAGGCCACAGGGGTTCAGAGGCCCATAAGATTCAGTCTCACTTTGTCCAGATAAACAGGAATCCATCCTGGCCTGAAAGGGCACGAGGAATGGGCTCTGTGGGAATAAACTTCCCCCTGTCTCATCCTGCGTCCCTCCTCAATTCCACCTGGGATCAGATCCCAGCTCTTCTCCAGCAGCTCAGTGGCCACAGAGGAATTCTGTGGCCAAGCCTGCCCAGTTTTACCTTTCTAGCACTAAAACAACTTCAGCTGGCACTCAAAGTACAACTCCAACTCACATTTTGGGGTTATTAAAAAGCACTTTGAACCTGTGCACCCAGAGCAGCCCCGCAGCCTCTCCCAGCCCTTGGCTTTTCCTGCTGTGCTGACACCACCAGCACTCACAGATTATTTATCCCGCCCGCGCTTTTCCATTTAACATCTCACCAAGTCCATTACCCGCAGTGCCACTTCCAATTGGCACTGGAATGGAAGGTGAAATCCAGACCTTGTAAGGGAGAGGTGATTTTGTTCCTCTTCAGATGGTTCTGCCTCCCACACGGTGTCACTTTGGCTAATCCATTTATACAACCTGACAAAAATCTGCCCATTTTTCACGAGCGGCCTCTCTGTGAGTGTCACAGTGAATTTGCTCAGCGGAACAGGGAGGATCAGCCAGAGAAGTGCAGAGCAAAGGGCTGGAGCTCGGTGGGGAACCAGCCTCACATTGTGTTTGCTTTCCTGCTCTCCTGCTCCTAAAAGGAGCCTTTTTTCCCTGTTATTTGTGGTTTTGTTGTCCTGTTTGTATTGTCCTTAACACCCGCCAGACCTCAGCTTGGACCTCCTGTCCTTCCTGTGTCCCCAGCATGTGACATTTCAGTTACACCTTTGCTGCCACATTAAAAAATAAATTAAAGAGGATAAACTCTTCTGGCTGAACTTTTCCACCTCAGCTTGCCTTGGCCTGCAGTGGAGAAAAGCTCCACACATCTCAAAAGAGCAGAGAAAATCAGGAATCCCAAACTGGAGGGTCCTCACAGGGGCTGGTGATCACCTGAGCATTCCCTGACCTTCCCCAGTCCTGCAATCCCAACCTGATGATCTCACCAGGGGGAAGGATTGGCTGCAAACAAACCAGTTTTGGGAAATGATGCACAGGGAGGGCTTGGATCCATGTTGGGAGCTGTTTTTAGGGTGTTTTGAGAACCATCCCACTACAACTGGAGAGTTTCCCTGCTCTGCCTTCCCTCAGCAGCCTGGCATTATTTATTGTGATACATAATTACATGGGGTGATACTGTAGCTACCAGTTAATTAATGCTAATTGGATGTAAATTAATTAAGAACACAGTTTGTCAAATTGGGTTTGCTCTTCCCCCACTCCTCCCAACCCTGGAACAAAAGCAGAGGAATGGGCCCCAAACCAGGCTGGGGTGGACAGTGATACCCAAAACAAGGGATAATGGGGTTTTGGGGGACAACTTTGCCTCTTTTTGTTCTTAAAAAGTTCTGGTTCTTGAGGAGAGATGGGGATTCCTCCTTGGAAGAAAATACCTGGCCATGGGAAATGATGCAGAGAGCTGAATTCTGTTCGCAAAGAGGGAACTGAGACGGGAGGAGGTGAAATGATCGCCTTTCATCTCTGATCTTTGCCCAAACCCCGGGGGACAGAGGGACACTGCCAGCTTTGATTCTGCCACGGATCACCCTGGAGTTAGAGAATCAGAGCAAAGCTCGTTTGTGTTGCTCTTCCACGAAGCTGGCTCAGTGACAGTGACATGGGCAGGACGTGGCTCTTGCTGAACAGCAATAACCTGACCCATGCACCCCAAGGGGCTTTAGCAAGGTGGGGTTTGGCCTCTTGCCAGGAAATCAGCGACAGAACAAGGGGAAATAGCCTCAAGCTGAGGGGAGGGCCAGGACAGGGTCAGGTTGGGCATCAGGAGGAATTTCTGCAGGGATATGTTTATTTGACTGGATTTTAGTGCTTTGTACTCACCTTCCAAAAGCCAGCGTGCCCTGTCTTTGGGCAGGGTGTGCCCTGCAGGTGCTCCTGCCAGCCTTGGCTGACCAGTTAGCCCAGTTTGCCCATTCCTGGAAGTGTCCAAGGCCAGGCTGGATGGGGCTTGGACAACCCTGGGACAGTACAAGGTGTCCCTGCCCATAGCAGGAGTGAAATGGATGAGCTTTATGCTCCCTCCCATCCAAACCAGGGTGGGATTTTTGTACCCATTTTCAGGCTGGGGTGCCCAAATTCAATCAAATCCAAGTTCCCTATCTCTGAAAATTATTAATTATGTGAAGATCCAGACAGTTCCTGCTGTAACAGCCATAGAGCAAAGACCAGAGATAGAAAAGGAGAGGTTGGAAGGGGTAAAAGTGGGACAGAAAACGCCAGGACTGATGGGAGGAGCTGGGAAGTAAATCCAAGTGGGATCATCCAGCTCTGGACCCCCTGTGCTCCGTCCCTGGGAGCCTGGCTGTGCTCACACTTTAAATTTTGGAAGTAAAGCTCCCAGGGGGAAAAGGTGGAATCCATCAGCCCCACTCTGCTCAGGGAGCTGGACGTGTCCTTGCTCAGGATTCCTGGGCAGCAGCAGCTGCCTGGGGCTGCATCCCTGAGCTGCTGGAACCTCTCCCAAAGGGCACATTTCCTGAGGCGTGCGTTTGGAACAGGCTGGACATGCCTTCAGACACAGCACAGGGCTCTGTGAAATCATTTGACATCATTAGATGCCAAAGGACCTTTAATCATCCAGTCTTCAAGGGAACACTTGCACTGATTGCAGCCCAGCATAAATCTGACCTTTTCTTACTCTTCATCCTCGAATCCTCCACAGAGGCTGCTCCTGCAGTGCTTAGGAAGTGTCTGCTCCTATTTGATCTGTCTCCCAGACAAAAGCTCTTCCAAAGAAATTCTCCATGTTAATTGCGAGATGTTAAAACACTAAAACAACAACAACAAAAAAAGTCCTACTCGGAATGTAGATTTTCCAGCCACACTTGAAATCAGCTCCACTTGTGTGCATTTCCAAAAGACAGCTCTGCAGTGCCAATCATCCAAAGCAAGGGGGGGAAGCAAAATTCCCTGGATGCACAGAGCTGGTGAATGGATTCATGGGCAGCCTGCTGTAATGGCAACTTTTCAAGGGCTATCAAAACTCTTTAGACATCAAGCTAAAAAATGACAAAGCAGCCGAAAATAATGATTTGTGATGTGAACCAGAGGCTGGCGGAGACCTCTGCACCAAGAGAAGGATGTGAGCCTGTAAAGAGATGTAGTTAACCCCAGAGCTCTGTCAGACAGGTGCAGCTACAGGGGAGCCACAAATCACCGTGAAGGAAAATTGATTGTAGAGCTGGGATGATGTAAATGTCCCTCATTTAAATCTGCTTGGAAGCACCGGAGCTGAGGACACTTTGAAGAGGAGCAAAGCTGCCTAGAGCAGCAAATGGCCCAGCCCAGGTAGGAGCTGTCAGGTGGAGACAGCCCCAGGCAGAAGCATCCTGGCACATCCCAGCTCCCTGGGGAGCCTGGACCTGCTGGGAATGGGGGGAGCTGCAGGCTCTGGAGCCCTGGGAAGTGAGGGCTTGTTTGTGCTGGGAGCAGCAGCAATTCCTGCAGAAATCATGGATATGCACAGATGGGACTGGGTCTCGAGTCCTTCACCCACAGGCACAGCATTTCCTGGGCTGGGTTTGCTCCAGGGCAGCCAAGGTCCTTTGTGTGCTCTGAGAACTTCCCTCACCCTGCCTTGGCTGAAATTTTCAGGTGTTCACACCTGGGGGTTTTCCCTTCCCCAGCTACCCAGGATTAACCCCTGGGAATTATGTCAAAAATCCTGCAGCTCAAGTAAAACTTCACCTGAAGTTTCTAAATAGAAAACACAGGGAGATAATTCCCAGTGAAAGTTTCTGGGATTTCTGCTCCAGTCCTACTGTAAAAACAGAGTTTGTAAGGGGTGCTCTGGGATAGCACAAAAAAACCTGTGCTGGGTCACCTCTCACACCCCTCTCCCTGTGTCCCTCTGTCCCTGGGTGTGCTGGGACAGCCCAGCCTGGATTCCCCCCAGCAGCCCTCAGGCTCTCAGGACTGCAGAAAAAAATTGCATTTTCAGCTGTCACTTAGGGCCCACTGGCTGTAAATACAGGCCCAGCTTCGCAGAGAGGAGATCTAAGCTTTGGTAAGCTCTGATCTGCTTCAGAGGGGAACAGCAGAGAGGTTAAAGTGAAACCTGATAAGAAGAGAAAAATGGTCCTGAGTTTTAGATCACTAAAGCAATTTTTAAGAGCAGAGAGGGAAGAGAGTGAGAAATGAACCACTAGGATTAAGGACAGGCTGTTCAGTAAAGTTCCTCAGCCTTTTGGGGTGGCAAAATTTGGAAAGACCTGAGGATCTCACATTTAATGCTGTTTCCAAGCACACCTGGAGCATCCTGTTGGGATGGGTTATCAGTGACGTAGCACAGAGACAAGACAAAGATCACAAGAACTGCAGGATTTCCCACAATAAATATTAATTCCTTTCCCTGGGCCACTCCAGCCATGTCCACGTGTGCATCCAGCTGCTCTCGTGGGCAGCTGGGAACTCAGGGATGTTTGTTTGTGGCCCAGACGATTCCTGGCTGGATCTGCAGCTGGGGCGTGGCACGAGAAGGTGAGTTCAGGTGTCACTGTCAGTGCACTGAGCTCTGGGGACTGAGGGTGACAGCTCTGTGTGACACACAGCAGCTTCCAGGACTTCCGTAAGGAAAGGCAGGAAAAATCTCGTCAGAATAATCCGCAGAACAGCTGCAGGAGGAACTAAACAAATGTGAGTGGGAATATGAACAGGGAATTGTTTAGAGTGACAAAATCCCCTTTTCTCTTGGCAATGCAGTGGTGGGAGAAGCTGCTCCTCCCTGCCCTGCTGGCCTTGCAGGAGCCAGCAGACCCCGAGGGGAGGTCACCACATCCCTGGGATTCATGGGCATGCCGGCAAGGGGTCGGGGACTTGGGATGTCCCTGAGCAGCACAGGCCAGCAGAGGAGCTGGCACAAAGGGCCAAAGGAAGGTGACACCAGGTCCCAGCCCACCCTGGAGCTGCAGTCTTGGTGTCACTGATGAGATCTCTGTGCAAGCCTCAGGTTCTGCCCTCCCTCCCTCTCCTCCTTCCCACCCGGGTGACCCAAAACAGCCAAGTGGCCGAACTGATGAAAAAGTGACCAACAGCAAACACTCCTGGGTAGAATTTTTTTTCAGTTTTGGTGTCAGATTGGTCCTTTGGCCTCAAGGCAGCACTTAGAGCTGCCAGCCCCTGAAGAGATGAGATGAGCCTGTGATCCACATGAGAGCACATCTGGCAGTGCCCTGTGCCAAGCGGCAGCACTAACGGGATGCCCCTGTCCCCACCCAGGATCCTGCCGAGCTCCAGTAAATCCCTGCAGGCTCTGCCTGGCACATTCTGGGCTCCCAGGCCCTGGGGACCTGGCACAATCAGCAGGAACAAATTTGGCGGCCAATGGCACTCAGTGACAGAGGGACACGGGACTGGAGTGGCTTTGAGAGGGTACAAATTGCCTGTTCCTGGAATTCAATAACTCCAATTCCCTCGTGCCACTGCAGGGGCTCATTACCGAGGCAGTGTCACTCTGGAATCATCTCCTGGATCACCCAAGCTTTGGCTGATTGATATTTGATTTGCTCCGTGCTGATCAGCACTGGAACAGTAATGAAATTGCTTTCATTTGCACCAGGAGGGGCTCAGGGTGTGAATTGTGCCGTGCTTCCAAGCAACATTTTTTTTTCATTCTTCCAAGTAATTATGCCCAGGAGGATGAAAAGCATTTGAATTGCATCAGACGTGCCATTGCACATGACAATTCCTATTTTACACAGCCGCTCCCGACCCCTACAGGAAAATAATGCTCAGTCTGTGTTTGTTTAAGTAGGGGAGAAAACTGAAGGAACCTAAAGAGACCGAAATGTGGAGTTTGGAGTGAACTGTGAAGAGAAAGAGCCAGGATCTTCCTTCCTGCTTCAGAGTCTGGAGAGTTTCAGATCCAAACCTAGACCTGGGAAATTGGGGGTAACCCTCAGTGTCCAGGTGACAGGGACACTGCAGCCAGCTCCAGCCACACCTGGGAGCAGGTCCCAGGCTCTCAGGGGAGCAATCTCTTCAACCAAGGATTTGTAGCTGGGGTCAGGAGCTCTGGGGCTTCTCACACATCCCAAGGGGGTTCTTGCATGAGCCTTTGCTTTGGGATTTGCTCTGTGCACACCGTGGTGCCCTCACAGGCCAGGAGCCAGGAATTCCTGATGCTTTCCCCAGATTACCCCGCCTTTTGGGCTGGACTGCTGGGACCAAGGGGCTCCTGCAGGAATTTGGGTGTGCTGGAATATCCCTGTCTGTGTGGGACCAATTCCCTTTGAGGACTGGCCTGGCTGTGGGGTGTTTCCATCCTGCCCTGACAGCCAGAGCAGCACATTTGGGGCTCTGTCCTGGCTGTGGGGTGTTTTCAGTCTGTCCTGACAATCAGAACAGCACATTTGGAGCTCTGGGTGTTTACAGCCTCTCCTGACAGCCAGAAAAGCACATTTTGATCCCAATTCTGGCTGTGGGATGTTTCCATCCTGCCCTGACAGTCTCACATCCCCTCTGGAGCCTCTGGAAGAGCTCTGTGCTCCCGTCCTCCCTCTGGGAGGATGAGAAATAGGAAATGGCTCTAAGCAGTCACTGGGGGAAGGCCCATTTGTGCCAAAATGAGCTCCCTGGGTGCCTCTGGCTGGTCCTGGCTCGGGGACACTGTCCCTGTCCCCGTGGCTGGAATCTGTCCCCTCACTACCCCCAGCACAGCAGCTCCAGACACATTCCCAGGGCACAAACAGAACCAGGAGCTGCCTCGGGTCAGGCACTTTTAATGGGGCTCCTTTAGGGCTTTATTCTGTCTAATTCTGATTTTTACTCTTGTCCCACAGGAGAGCAGAGGAATAACCCTCAGCCTGATAAATCTTTCCCTTCCCTGCTCCTGACATGGTGTGTTTTCATCTCCTTTTCTGGGATGACTGTGAAAGTTCTGTGATTGTGTGTGCTCGGTGCTAGAGGAGAAGAAAGTGTTTTATCATTAGTGAGGTTGATTCTGTGCAATTAGAGGGGGAACAACTATTGTGTCAGGACAAATGGCATAATTCCCGCTGCTTGATCCGTGCCACATCAGGAATCAGATCTTTTCCTCCCACAAATCTCCCATCTTACAGAAATATAAAAGCCATGAAACCTCTCAAAAGCAGATTGGCAAAGTTCACTGAATTTCCCCCTATTTCATAATCAAAAGTAATTGGAAATGCTACAGAAACTGCCAAAGTTAAATTTCCCTGGTGCTGAAGTGCACATCAAAGAGCAGATGCTCAACACAGTGTCAAAACTGGTGAAATTACTCCGTAAATCACTGCTGATATTCACATTTTTGAGAAGGTGCAGTGGGGAGGAGGAGGGTGGATGTGAATGTGACTTAGGGAGGGAACTTTAATGACATTTGTGATGGCATTTGGGACAAAGCTGAGACCTAAACCAGGGGAAAATAAACAAGAAGCTGTGAAAGTGACTGGGGCCATGAACTTTTGGAGCAGAGGATGTGCTTTTTTGACAGAATCGGACACAAGACCATTTTCAGAAGTTCCAAAAATGTGTAAAGCTGTTTTTTAACACTCCAAAAGCTGTGGGATAATCACAGTGATGGAATGAGCATGACTGGAAGAGTCACATCCCTTAAAAGTCACCACTCCCTGCCCCATTTCCAACAAGTGGTGGAGTAAACTCCTGGCTCCTGGAAAACACAGTGATCCAAAGCATCCTCATTTTTCAGTCAGGAGGAGCCAGAGCCAGGGCTGGGCCTTCCATGGAGAGCTGACAACCCAAAAAGCAGATGGGATTTGTTCAGACCTTCCTAAAATAGGGATTCGATGCATTTTGTGATGTTTTGGAGCATTGCATGAGTATATAAAAGGTCTTCAAAATGGTAATAAACTCAGCTGCCTCCTCAGTGTCACCTGGGTGGTCACCTGCCACAACAAATCCTGGGGGATTCTCATCTCCTGCAACAGAAACAAGGCCAGAGTTGTTTGGTTCAGAGTGGGACATGAAAGAAACACAATTTAAAAGGCACCTCCAGGAGGGTGTCAGGGCCACGCTGAGCTTTAGGGGGGGCTCGGTTTAGAAGCAGGGGAGCAGTGAGGCAAAAAGCCTTTTCCTTCTAAGCAGAGCTTGCAAAAATGTTTCTTTTTAATCTCTTTTTTCCTCTCTTATGTGGGCTGCTGAAATGAAGGAAGTGGGGAATGAAGACACCCCGTTGATATCTGGCTGATATAAACCCAAATGCTGATGTTCAGCATTCCCCACCCCTTACAAATCCTAGTTTAGAAACCCAAATATCGCTGTTCAGGGTCAGCTTGGCACGGGGACAGGTTCTCTGTCGTGCCTAGTTGATTGTCCCAGAAATTCCAGTGCCAGAAGGGACTGGGGCAATCGGATTTGGGGTTGAATTCCTGCTCTGATCCCAGGTTCCAACAGATGGATGACAACATCTGCAGGAGACGAGGAAGAATAAAGCAAAGTGATAATATAAAGATCAGAGGTTGTTGCCAAAGTCCTTTGAGTGGAAGTTGACATCAGGGCTGTCTGAGGGATCCCAGCAGAGCTGGGAATGTGAGGGTGCAGGATAAAAACCAGTGCTGCAGGAAGGGAAGGGAAGGGAAGGGAAGGGAAGGGAAGGGAAGGGAAGGGAAGGGAAGGGAAGGGAAGGGAAGGGAAGGGAAGGGAAGGGAAGGGAAGGGAAGGGAAGGGAAGGGAAGGGAAGGGAAGGGAAGGGAAGGGAAGGGAAGGGAAGGGAAGATTGAAACTCATCCCATTCCTCCTGCCATGGGCACAAACACCTCCCACTATCCCTGCGTGTTCCAGCCTGGCCTTGGGCACTTCCAGGATCGAGGGGCAGCTCAGGGCCCCCTCCCAGCCCATCAGCTCTGCCTTTCCCTCTCCTCTAAAACCCAGAGGCCACAAATCAATCTCCTGCACCACTGATAGCAGGGGAGCCTCCTTTGGATCCCAAAAACATGGAACAGTCTGAGGGCTGGAGCCAATCTCTTGGAGTGGAGTGGGAATGGGGAGCTGGGAGCTAATTAATGACCCCAGCACTGATTGATGTCATGGTGTCCGTGGCTCTGGTTCCTGCCCAGCTGAGTTCTCAGCCACACTGTGTCCTTGATCACTAACTGGAATTAAGCTGGAACGGCTGAAACCTGGGAAGCTTGCTGGCCCAGCATCTCTTCATTTAGAGAAAAGGGACAAGAAAACAGAGAAAAAACCTTGTAAGCTTAAAGGAAGCTTAAGGAATACAATGCAGAGAATACAGTGAGGGGTAACTGGAATTGGGAGGGAAGGGGGAGTCTGGTTTATCTGGGCTCTGCTGAAGGTTTCCCGTATGCCCATGGGTTTTTTGGGAGACAGAATTCCTCACTGTTTGTGTCTTTAGGACCCTTTAGGAGCTGTGGGTTTGTATCCTGTCCCAAACTTCCTTCAGAGTCCCCCTCAGTGCCACACCAGGCTGGCACAGCTGCTCCTGGAGCCATTTGCTTTGGGATACCAGGAACACCCATTAGGAATGATCCAAATGTTCACCTTGGTGACACACTGGGATCCAGATGTTCACCTTGGTGACACACTGGGATCCAGATGTTCAGCAGGTGACACACTGGGATCCCGATGGCACCGTGCTGTGTCTGAGGGGTCACTGGGGTTCCTTGGTGCGTCATTCCCGGGCTATGGCTGGGGACAGAAGTCCCTGCTAAGCCTCTCCGTCCTGCTGGCATTGGGAATTCCTGCGAGGCTTTAGTTTTGGAATCTTCCAGCATGGCCCGAGCTGCCACAGGCGCTTGTACCATAATTAACACCTTGTGACAGCCTGATGAGTGACATGCTAATGGCAGGGAGGGGACATCACCTTGCCACCACTGACTTTGACTCGCTGTCCCTTAATTGTCACCATTATGGGGAAACCGAGCCCTTCCCAGCTGCTCTGCTCCCTGCCAAGGACAGGATGGGGCTGTGCCACCTCTGGCTGTCCTGCCTGATGTGACAGGTGGCAGAGGTGCCTCCATCCCTGCCTTCAGCCAGCTCCCAGCACTGCAGGATTTTACAAATTGTGTTTAGCTTTTAATGATTTGCTGGAACATGCTTGATTAAAAACCTGCCGGAATTCCAAACCTAATGAACCTTAAACTTTCACATTAGATCCATTAATTATCCCGGTCCCAGTGGCACACACAGGGACATTTCCCTGCTGCATTCATATGAAAATGAAGAGTTTCTGCAAGAACTACATTAAAAAATAGACAAACAACAAGACTCCATTGCTAAAGCCGTTGTGCCTCTGAATTAAGTTACTGTCTTTTGTTTTTTCCCTTTAATTAATCATTCCCGAGGCATTGCTGGAAGGCCCAGGGGGAGGTGGGGAGCAGCAGCAGTAACTGATGGCTTTGTCACTGGTGTCACCGTGCCAGAGCAGTGACAAACGTGAGGGGAGGGATGGGGGCATCAACTGGCTGTCATTGATATTTCAGGGGGCTGTTCTGGAACGATCCATGGTTTTCTGATTTCTAGGGAAACGCTGATGAGTATTTACAGACCCCACAAGGCACAGAGATAATCACATCCAAAGGATTCTGGATGCTTCCAGGGAATCAGGGAATCCCAGGATGGTGTGGGTTGGAAGGGACCCTAAAGCCCACCCAGTCCAGGGACACCTTCCACTACCCCAGGCTGCTTCAAGCCCCATTCAGCCTGGCCCTGGATGCTTGGACATGTACAAAAAAAAAACAGAAAATCCCTTTTTTTGCTGCCTGAAGACCTTGTTCAGAGCATCCCAGACTCTTTCAGGTTGGAGAAGACCTCTCAAGTCACCTCAAGGGTCTGAGCCAAGCTCTCAGCTCTGAGCCAGCTCCCCTCACTCCCTTGTGCCTGCCAGTGATGGGAAGAGTTTAGAATCCAGGACAGCTTCAGTGCTCCCCATTCCACGGGCAGCGGATCGCACATTCCCCTGCAGCCAAGCAGGAGACTGTTAATTAGCTAATTATTGCCCAGCATACATTCCGGAGGCTCGGTCTCCTGAACTCTCACTTCATGTTCCACCTATTTCCGCATGGGAATTCAGTGGGAAAAGGGGGCACGCACTGATCCAAACTCTCCTTTCCATCCCGGCTGAAGAGAGCCAGACTGCCGGGATCGTGTCCCAAAGGGAGGGGCTGGGGTCTCTCCCGGTGCTCTCACACCTCCCTCAGCCAAGCCCTGTTCTCCTCCTGCTTCGCTCCTGGAGCAGGGAACAGGATCTGCAGCAGCTTTTCTGTCTGGGACTGCACCTTCCCTGTGGAGCAGGTCACAGGAACCTTCCCCTTCCCCTCCCCTCCCCTCCCCTCTCCTCTCCTCTCCTCTCCTCTCCTCTCCTCTCCTCTCCTCTCCTCTCCTCTCCTCTCCTCTCCTCTCCTCTCCTCTCCTCTCCTCTCCTCTCCTCTCCTCTCCTCTCCTCTCCTCTCCTCTCCTCTCCTCTCCTCTCCTCTCCTCTCCAGGGCCTCATTCCTCAATGATGGTGAATTCCTCCTCTGGGATGAGCCCGTGCTGCTCCCAGGCTGGGCTGAGCTGCAGGGAATCATGGACAAGGCATGGAGGGACAGGACACAGGGAATGGCTTCCACTGCCACAGGGCAGGGCTGGGTGGGATCTTGGGAAGGAATTGTTCCCTGGCAGGGCGGGCAGGGCTGGGATGGAATTCCCAGAGCAGCTGTGGCTGCCCCTGGATCCCTGGCAGTGCCCAAGGCCAGGCTGGACATTGGAGCTGGAGCAGCCTGGGACAGTGGGAGGTGTCCCTGCCATGGCAGGGGTGGCACTGGATGGGATTTAAGGTCCCTCCCAAGGTGTGATTTAAGGATTTGGTGATCAGGTTGTGATTTAAGGTGGTCAGGCTGTGACTTAAGGATTCAGTGATCATTGCATTGCCATGGTGAAGTCCTGCCCGGGCTGTTTCTGCACCAAGGGTGATTTATTCATTAGATGAAGATGTAATTTTTGATTCATTTGTTTAAAAACATTTCCATGTTGCTGTCAGAACCCACAAAGATGGAGGCTGTGATTTATCACTCTCAATCCCTCAAACCAAGGAGAAGTTTGTTAAAAAGATTCAGCAAATGAACCCACGCTCTTCTCATTCCCTCTCCAAACAGAGCTGGAGCAGAAGCATAGAATTAACTCAGTGAGCACTGAAGCATGAAAAAAGGCAGGGCAAAGGGTGAGATGGGGAAAACTGCAAAGAAAACATCAGTTCTAGAGAGGGATGGACCCGGCTGGAAGGGGAATTTCCATCCCAACAACTGTTGAAACAGGGAGGGGATGTGTCCCTGTCCCCAGGGCAGCAGCAGCCTGGAGAATTGTCCTTCATTTCCAGCAGGACATTGGCAGAGGGGGGAGAATCCTTCTCCTCTCCCCACCTCCAAACCCATCCCTGAGCAGAGGCCTGGGGGTGGGGGAAACTCAAACCACCTCCAGACTTTTGGTGCCACTTTAGCACTCAATGTTGCCAAAAAGTTTTGGTGGCTTCCAATATTCATGCCTGTGTAAAAGGAATCTCCTGTTACTGCTCCCCATTCTTGAACAGGGGATTCCAACTGGCAGTGATGATCCAGAGTTTTGCTGGCAGGAAAATGTCACTCCCAGTAACTCCTGGCTGTGCCCAAAGCTCCCCAGCAGTGATTTCCTGCAGAAATGTGTTTTTCTCCTGATCACTCTTGCCAGCAAAACGAGTTCTGTGGTTCTGCCACAGTCCCTCGAATCCCTCTGTCAAATTAAAATTTATTTTCCCCATCTGAAAACAGATCTCTTACTCTGATGGTGAAATTCATTTGATATGATCCCCAAAGCTTTTCTCCTGGAAAACCAGTGTGTTAAAATACCAAAGCCACTTTGCAGAGAAATGTAATTTTTTTTCTTCTCTTCACCCCCTCTGCTATTGTTAAAGATTTGCTTTTTTTTTCATTTAAAAAGAGCAAGAACATTTAGTCATAATAACAACGATTTTGCTTCTCAGAGCAATTTTATGGGGGAAAAAAAAGGCAGGGAAAATTACAAAGCTGCTTTTTATAGTCCATGTTCAGGGCAAAAGGGTTAAAGAAGAAAATACCTGTCAAATAACAGCATTGATGGCAGCATCACTGAGAATGGAGTGCAAAATGGGCACATGGCACAGAATTCCAGGCTGGATGGGGCTGGAAATCACCTGGTGCCAGCCCATCCCTACCTGCAGCACCAGGGCTCTGAGGTATCTCCACTCCTTCTCCAGGTAGTCTCTTCCAACGCTCTTCTATGCCCAAAATAAAGGGATTTTTCCTCATTTTCAGCTGGAACATCCCATGTTTCAGTTCATGCCCCTGCTGTTGTTGCTGGGCACCCCAAAGGGATTTGTGCCCATCATTGATACCCCTCTCAGGTGTCTCCTCTCCAGGGGAGCAGCCCCAGCTCCCTCAGCCTTCCCTCAGCAGAGAAGCTCCTCCATCTCCCCAACCACATAAAAGATGCACAAAACACACAGAAAATTATATGACACAGAAGAAAAGGAAAGATACAAAGAAACACCAAATTGTTGCACGGAGAAAATTACACTCCAGCCCCCCAAAATGCCCTAAATCAGCTGTAACATGAATGCATAGAATATTCTTTATTTGTCAGGAGAAACGCTTAGAAAGAGAACGAAGAAGAAATTAATGCCAGGGCAAAATGATCTTTGTTTTTCCCAGGTGCAGTGAGGGGCCTCCCACCGAACCCTGCCCTGTTCCTGGCTGGCTGATGGATGTCCCAGGGAATTAGATTCCAAATAATCCCTCTGAAATCCTACAGAGTCAGGGGAACCCATCATGTGATGGAGAAATGGTGCCACATTGGGAGGTGCCTTGGGATGGGTTTTGGAGAAGTTTGGGATGTGCTGGGGGCGCTTCTCCCTCTCCATTTCAGTTTTATTCCAGGTGCTTTTCTGTTTGTGAAATGCCACTTTGTGGGATAATTTCAAGAAGAAAAATCTTCTGCTTGGTGGAATATGATCACTGATATTAATGAATTAAATCAATGATATTAATTGATTAAAGGTTAGGGTTAGGGTTAGGGTTAGGGTTAGGATCCTAAGAGATCCAGGGTGCAGCAAACATCCTGGTGTTGGTTTCTCACCTGTTTTGGAAAAAAAAAACACAAAAAACAAAGATCAGGGTTTTTTGTGATCCACTGATACAAACAGGATTTGGGTTTGTATCTGTGATCAGCTGGGGCAGGAAGGAAGGAAAAAATTCTTCCTGGGAAATGGACCTGTGGCTGGAATTGCAAGATAAGGATGGAAATCCAGTCTAGAAATATTTTTTGTCGTGCTACAACTTCCACATCCCTCAGATACCACCTGGGAGTGTTGGGTGTCTGATGCACTCACACCTCTCGTGGGAAGGAGAGGATCCTGCAGGCAGCAAGCTCAGCACTTGGCCAGAGTAGGAGGGGGAAACTCAACCAAAGGGATTTGAAAATGGAAATTGGTCTTCAGGAGAGCTGATATGGGAGAAAAGTCGATCAGATATTTCTGTTGCCCTGAATGGATAATTGAGAATCCTACAGTGCCAGAGTGATTGGGTTGGGAAGGACCTTACGGTTCATCCCTGCCATGGCAGGGACACCTCCCACTGTCCCAGGCTGTCCCCAATGTCCAGCCTGGCCTTGGGCACTGCCAGGGATCCAGGGGCAGCCACAGCTGCTCTGGGAATTCCATCCCAGCCCTGCCCACCCTGCCAGGGAACAATTCCTTCCCAAGATCCCACCCAGCCCTGCCCTGTGGCAGTGGAAGCCATTCCCTGTGTCCTGTCCCTCCAGGCCCTTTTCCAAAGTCTTTTTCCACCTTCCCTGCGGCTCCTTCAGGCACGGGGAGGCTGCAGTGGGGTCACCCCAGAACTTTCTCTGCTCCAGGCTGAATTGCCTTGCATCTCCTTCCTTTTCCTGGGCCAGGTGAGTTTTTGGGAGTGTTTGACACCTCTGCACTGCCTTTACCATTTTTCCTTTTCCCCCCAGTGTTATCACTCTGCCTGGGCTCTGCAGAGTCACCCCAGCACATCCCTGCAGCTCCTCTCTCCTCTGCCAGAGCTGGGAAAGGAGCGAGGGCTGTCCCAGAGGACACAGAAATCCTACAGCTGAAGGGCTGCCAGCTGCTCTGCCTTGGAGAGGGTTTGGGTTTTTCCTCCACATTTTGCCCTGGTGGCCTGTCCCCATCCTGGCTCTCAGAGGTGCCATGGGGCACCAGCCCTGCCAGCCCAACAGCAGGATTCATCCTGCTAGGGATAAATCAGGATTTATCCTGAGTGTTTAATGCTTTTGTTCTGCTCCATAGCACACTCTGTTCATAAGCCATGTAAATCCAGAGAGCTGGGATTTGGAGCGACTTAAAGAAAGAGCTTGTCAATTTAAACACTTTTTCCTTCCTTTTCTACCCCCCATCCCATTCTGTACAGCAATAATGAGGGTGACAGCAGCAATGGCCTGCCTGGCTGAGGGTGCCTGTCCCAAGCAGCAGCCAGCAGCAATCCCAGCTGCTCCTTCCAGCGCTGTAAAAATGCTCTCAGCCCTGTCAGTCACTGGAGCAAGGAGCCCAAAGCCCAAATAACCCCAGCAGGTTTTCTCTTGCTTGCGCCAAATTTACCTTTTGTCTTTTTATTCCTGTCTGGGAAGCAGCTGTGGGGCCAGGATTGAGGTTTTGGGTGGGATCCCAAGCCCGACCCCCCCCGGCTGTCCCCTCCTGTCAGGGAGTTGTGCAGAGCCACAAGGTCCCCCCTGAGCCTCCTTTTCTCCAGGCTGAGCCCCTTTCCAGCTCCCTCAGCCTCTCCTGGGGCTCCAGCCCCTTCCCCAGCTCCGTTCCCTGCCCTGAACTCACTCCAGTCCCTCAGTGTCCTTTTTCTGAGGGGCCCAGAGCTGGCCCAGGAGGTGCCTCAGCAGCTCCTTGGGGTGCCCTTGGAGACACACCCGGCTCCAGCCTCTGAAAGAACTGGGTTGGCTCCATTGGCTGGGGATGGGTGAATCCCTGCTCCCTGTGGGGCTGTTGGGACCCTGAGGCTGCAGACAGACAGACAGACACACACAGACACACACACACACACACACAGACACACACAGACACAGATACACACACACACACACACACACACACACACACACAGAGCACACACACACAGCACACACAGACAGACACACACACACAGCACACACAGACACACACACACAGATACACACACACACACAGACACACAGACACACTTACACACACAGACACACACACACACAGATACACACACACACACAGACACACACACACACAGATACACACACACACACACACAGCACACAGACAGACACACACACACACACACAGACACACACACACAGATACACACACACACACACACACACACAGACAGACACACAGACACACAGAGCACACACACACAGACACACAGACACACACACACACAGATACACACACACACACAGACACACACACAGACACACAGAGCACACACACACAGACACACAGACACACACACACACAGATACACACACAGACACACAGAGCACACAGAGCACACACACACAGACACACAGACACACACAGACACACAGACACACAGACACACACAGACACACACACACACAGACACACAGACACACACAGACACACACACACACACACTTACACACACTTACACACACAGACACAGACACACACACACACACTTACACACACAGACACGCACACTCATCAGGTTCAGATGTGCCTGCTCCTTGCCCTTCTCCAGCTCCTCATCTCCCACCCCTTCAGAGCTCCCAGCCGAGCTGATTCCCAGCTTCCAGCCCTGGGGGCAGTCAGGGAGCTCCGGGAGCAGCTGCTGAGCTGGGCTGGGCTATGGGGACATCCCTGTGCCCCTGTCACCCCTGGCCATGTGCAGCGACTCCTGAATTTAGGATGTGGAAGCTTCATGGGCCGTTTCCAAATCTTTAACCAGGAGCCCACTGCACTAAACATCCCCAGAAATGTGGGATCAGGTTGGGCTCTGTCTCCTCTCGCAGGGAGGGGCTGAAACAGCAACCAAACACCAAAACCTCCGATTTCTTTGTGCCCTTAGAGGAACTTTATCCCAGGCCTGCATCTCCTGCCACCAAACCCGGCTGCTCCTCTTCCCAGTCCCTGCATTATGTGGCAATTACTCCCTCTGTGTTTCTCCTCCCTTCCTCTATAATCTCATTTTAATGTGCATGTCACAGTTTTAATAAACCCGAGTTCAAAGGATGAGCAATTATACAAATCTTTCATTTCACACATGAAAAGCGTGGTTTTAAAGTTGTCAGCACAAAAAAAAAAAAAAAGCATTTCTTTGATTCCCTTCTCGCAATTACCTCATGTCTGCTGTGGGTTTCAGCTGGTGTAAATCCTCAGAGTGCCTTTGATTCCAGGGTCTTACCCCACTGGAATTGTTGGCTCCAAGGTGGATTAGTGCAACTTTCCAGATAAGAAATGAGGTTGGAGTTTATCCGCAGCCCAAATAGAAACAGTGATGTTTGGTGCCCTGCTTGGGCTCACTCCCGGGGGAGTTTTATCCTCTCTGAGCATTTTGTTTACAGTTTAGAAAAAATAATTTCCTTCTGAGCTGTGGAGAAGGAATCAGCTCCCAGAAGACAAAAAGGTGAGGGACCCAATTCCCATGATTTCTGTGGCTGTTCCCAAACTTGTAAAATGGGGGGGAAATGCTCTTAATTCCAAAGGATGAGGGAGGGATTGGGCATTTGGCTGCATATCTGAGGTGCCTCTGAACAGCTCCAGGGAAAGCCCAGGGCAGGTGAGGGAGATCCCTTTTCTCCTGGAATACCAGGATGGGTGGGATGCTGCAGGTTCATGGATGAGCCCCTTCCCAGCTCCCACACTTTGCCACAGCCACAAACCAGGAGGTGTCACCTCCAGAGCTGCTTCTGAGAGTCCACCAGTGCTGGGCAGGGGCCTCCCGATGCTCTGGGGATGAGAAATCCTGTATTTCAGAGCAGAAGGTGTGCCTCAGCATATCCCAGGGGCAGGAAAACCTCCTTTAAGCAGCAGGGTGGGTAAGGCCCGTCTTTGGTGGGATTTTCCCTATTCCTTCAATCCATGTGCATTAAAGGCAGGGAAAACTGGAGTGGAAACTTTCAATCCTGTTGGCTCCAACCTGCAGGAACCTCTTTTACTTCTTCTGGAGCAGAGTGAAGTGACAGGCTAGGGGAACAAAGTCGTGGCAGTGCTAAAGAATTCACTGGAAAATGCCTGGAATTGATAAACAGAAAACTTCCCACAGCCCATCCTTGGAGCTCACTCAGAGCTCTCTGTGCTGCTCTGGTTGAGGCGATGCTGGCAGTGCAAAGCCTCACACATTTCTCGTTTTCCAGAGTCCCCTGGGACAAAACCCAGGGTGCAGCCCTTGCTCAGAGCCAGGTCTGTGACATCCCCATCCCGGCTGGGCTGAACATCCCAAGGAATGCCGGGCTGACTTCTCAGAGGCCATGGTATTTTCAATTAGAGTGGTTTTCAGGCAGAGAATTTCGCTCAATGTGATGATGGCTGCTCTTGGAGGGCTTTATTTTAGCTGGGAGAAAGGACTGGAACAAAACCTCAGTGCCAGAACCTGTGGGAGAGCAGGTGATTGGGACTGGGCACCACAATGAAAGTATTTAATGTAATCCTCACTTAAAAAGTAAATTGCCTGAATGGCTACACTCCTATTAGCCTTCTGTGTAAGTAATAGTGCTCCTCCCCTCCTTTTTAAAGTAAAGGATGCTCCTATAAAGGCATAATTTTAATAAAAACATTCCATGGAAAAAGAAAAAAAAACCAACAAAATACCCTGCAGAACCTTCTGTGCCCACCCAAAGAAAAAATGTTTTAAATTATACAAATGATTAGGACCTAATTCAGCATTAAGGGAAATTACAGCACAATGCAGAAAATTGGAGATGCTGACGTTGATCTGGAATTATGGAAAATAAGAATGAACTGCCTGGAGTTCAGCGTTTTTCCTTCTCATGCTGCTCTGTTTCTCTCCTGTTTTTCTTCCCACTTCATCCTTGTTTAGTGTGGACAGCTCCAGCCTGGAGGGAAAGCTCTCACACAGGAAGTTTGTCCTAAATGAGTTGTCCATGACCAGAAACAGGCAGGAAAACATCGTGGTGTGTGAGGGGCTGCTCCAGCCTTTCCATGAGTGATGAAGTCTTGGATAGAACCAGGAGCTGCTTTAAGCTCCCAACCTTGGCCATGGGCTGCTTGGGCCCCCCTGGTTCATCCAGGGATCAGCAAAGGAAATGGAGCAGCCCAGGATGGAAGGGAACAGCCTCAGGTGCTCCAGGCGAGGTTTAGATGAGATACGAGAGAATGTTTCCTCACAAAATGGTTGGAAATCACTGGGACAGACTGCACAGGAAACTTGAGGAGTTCCATCCCTGGGAGTGCTCAAACAACGTGGCTGTGGCACTTGGGGACACAGTCAGTGGTGGTGGGGCTGGCTGGGTGGTTGGACTTGGGGACTTAAATGATTCCATGCTTCCATGGGTCTCCCTGCTTCTCCAAGAGGAGGGATTGGTCTCTCCTCTGGAGCCATCAGGGGGTTGCAGGTTTAATTGCCTGTGCAGGTTTAATTCCCTGTGCAGGTTTAATTCCCTGTACAAGTTCGATTCCCTGTGCAGTCCCTGGAAACCCAGCAGGACAAAAATAGAGGAGACAACTCTGGCAGTGACCACGGGGCTCCTGGGGCTGCAGCCTCAGGGGAGGCACCACAGGCACTGAAATCCCTCTTTTTGCCCCCAGGGAATTCTCCCAAACTGCTCCTGCCGAGCTGCAGCTCCAGTGGTGTGTCCAGCTCGGAGCAGGCACTGCCCAGGGGCTGTGGGCACTCTGGGCTGGCACCAGAGGGACACCTGGGGTCACCCGGCTGTGCTGGCACCACACCCAGCCCGACTGAGGGTAACAGCAGAACAAGCAGCCTGTGGAGGAGCTTGGGGCTGGGCAGCACCACAGACCAGGGCAGGCAGGCCCTGAATGCCCTCCACAGCTGCAGGACAGTGGATTTCAGTCCCTAAAAATGCATTTCAGCCCCCAACAATGCATTTCAATCCCCAACAATGCATTTCAGTCCCCAGCCACGGATTTCAGTCCCTGTGTCCCACGTTTCTGGGTGGCTGTGCTAACACAGACTTTGAGCCCTGCTAACGGTGGATGACACTTTCATCAATAGCCGGTGGCACTTTTATTGTGCCAGCTCACCACCACTCGGCACTCAAATGAATGCAAGAATTTATGGGCGCATCTTCCAAGTGCTGCTCCCTTTAATCACGGCAGACAAAGGAATTCCTGCCCGCGCAGAGTGGGAGTGTCAGCTGGTTAATAAGCAGCTACTTAGCAGATGCGAGCTGCAAAAAATCCTTCATTTCAATGGTGCGGTTGGACAAAGGGAGCTGTAGGCCAGCAAGAAAGACAGGCTGCTAAAGGAAAGAGGAAATATCCTGCCTGGGTGCACTCCAGCAGGATTAGGGAGATTTGCAGAGTCTGTAATGTAACTGGGCAATGTTTTATGTGTTTCTTCTGCCTTTATTGCCACGGGGGTGCAGGACAGCATTGCCTGCTGCAGAGATCCTGGTGCTAATCTCCTGCTCAGTGAGAAGCACCAAAGGTGGTTTTGGGGTCACAGCGGGTGTGGGGACATCAACTCTGGCCTAGAGTTCAGCACATCAATGTGGGAAATGTCTTCCAGCTCTGCCACTGGGGATTTCCCTTCCCTTCCCTTCCCTTCCCTTCCCTTCCCTTCCCTTCCCTTCCCTTCCCTTCCCTTCCCTTCCCCAGCTAACCGTCCCCTGATGAAGAGCAATTATGCTTTTGCCAGTTTTCTATATTCACTTTTCCCCAGAACCAAGAGAAAAGCAGTTTAAATAAAAGGCTGTTTTACAAAATGTGAGCAGTATCAGGAGGAACACCCAAACTCAGGTTCTCTTTCAAAGGACTGAAATTGAATTTGCAACAAAACCAAGGTGTCAAAATATTCTGAGGATCCCTGTCCTCCTCTGGAAGAAATCAAGGAAGCTCAGGTGTAGCAAAAACTGTTCCCTCAAACACAGCTCTCAGAGACATCCAGACGCCTCAGCACATTGAGCACAGAGCCACAGCTACAAACAGTTTATGAAATACCTGAGGAGAAAATGTGTCTGAGTGATGTGAGAGCACAATGTAAACAGTCATTAGGATATATTCTGATCTCCAGATGAGCCACTTCAGGAACACTGAGCCTGTCTTCTCCCAGGAAATCAAACCTCATTGCCATCCCGGGAGCCACAAGAGCAGTTCAATCATGAACATCTCCCTACAAAAGGGGCTCCTCATCCTGCACCGAGGAATTCAGCTCTACAGAACTCCGGGAGAACCAAACCCCCACAGCAGCCTGAGCTTGGTTTGACAGGTGATAATTAACTGCTGATAATATAATTGCAGTTTTGAGGCAAAATTGGGTTTCATTAAAAACTACTCAGCCTTTGCATGGCATGGGGCAACCTCCTCCAAGCAGGAATGTTCAGAGTTCAGGGACTGCTGGCACTTTTACCCCGTGCTGAATGGATCCTGCAGGGGAAATGCAAGGATCCCATCTTCCCATGGAGCTGGAGATGTTCTGTCACCTTCCAGGGCTTCGGATGTGAGGGATACAGTGGCCCAGGCAGTGCTTCTGGGAGGGAATTGCTGTGTCAGCCACAGCAGCCTCCAGGAAATGCGAAGGGAGGGAAAAAAGACAAGTCCCAGGAAGAGCCCTTCCCTTCAGAGGGGAGGATTGGCTGCTCCCATGGTCATAGTTATCGCAGGGTGGATAAGGGTGTGATATCCTGGGCTGGTTCAGGAGGATTGTACTCGGTGTGGGGGGGCACAATTCAAAGGGGATCAGTTTATTGCCTCTGTGGGTCTGGGGCACGTCTTGGCACAAAGTTACAATTGGATGTTTCAGATTCCAGAGAGGAAAATGGGCACCCCAGAGAGCCCTCTGATCCCTCCTGTGACTGCCGAGGCATCCTTTAATGCTGCAATTCCTCATGGGCTGGAGCCCTTCTCTGCTCCCACTACGAGATGGGGAGCACACAGTGAGGAGCTGTCCCCAACCCCTCCCTGCCCCTGCCCCTGTCCCTGTCCCTGCTGACCATGGCTGTGGAGCTGTCCCCAACCCCTTCATGTCCCTGTTCCTGCTGACCAGGGCTGTCCTTGGCATTGGGAAGTCCCAACCTGGTTTTGGGAAGGAGTAGAAGAGAATCACAGCTTCTGCTCAGAGCTGCTGGTGCTGCTCATTGCAAAAGAAAAAGTCAGATTACCAGATCAAGGAGAGAGGCTGTGGCTGAGACCTGAGAAGAATCAGACTCATTAACTTGCAGATTTCCACACGTTCTGGGTTTCCAAACATGCAAGTGTTCTATAGTAAATTATGCTTCTCAAAGGTTAATTTTTAATAAGGCAGTAAACGTATTTAAACAATGATTATTAAAAAAAAAAAGTATGAGGTTTACAATGTAAGAGGTAATTATCTTCTCCAGAACAGTTCTAACAATGCAGCTCGTTCTTGTCTGCAGTGATCCTTTGGTATTTATTTAACCTGCAGTAAGATTCTTATTAAACCCAGCTGAAATGGGTGTAATTTGAGGCATCACAGCACATTTCAAGGAAAACAGCTCTGGCTGAACCGAGGTGCTTTCCCTGCCAGTTACAGCTGTCTTTTTTGTCACAGTGACTTGTCCCCAAGCTCTTGAGCTCCACCAGAGGCAGCTGCAGTGCAGTGCCCAGGTTTAGCATCTAAAGCTCAGTCCCAAACCAATGAAATCTGCACGGTCTGTCCAAATCCCCTGTTCTCTGCTCGGGGAGTTTATCCAGCAGGGCAGTAGCTGCTCCCCTGCTGCAGACGGACCTGGAAGATTGGGAACATCCTGATCCAGGAGGATGATCACCAATCCCTCTATTCAGAGACATCCCAGAGGGTGCAGCGCTGCTGCAGCAGAGGGAGGCAGAGGCAGGGCCCTTCTCAGCAGGCTCTGAACAAGAGGCTCGTGAAAGGAGGGGTGAATTTTCCCTGTCCCACTTGTGTGTCCTGTGGTGACCCCACCAAAAGCTGCCAGTGAGACCTGGCAGCTCAAACTCTGCTGGTGCTGCTGGCTCAGCCTGGAGTCTCTGCGAGGGCTTTTTCCCCACAATAGCATCTCTTTCATGGATGATTGGTAATAGAAGTTTCATTATGAGATCACAAAACACTGGGGGATATGTTAATGTGCTTCAGCGTGTAATCCAGAATAATATCATTGCAAGGAATTGCATTTTGTCTGCAACTGAGGCAGCAAATAGGAGCTGCTTCTTTTTCAGCATTAATATCCATTGCTGAATTAATGCTTTCCTTCCCACAGTCCTGGGTAAAATTGCCCAATGTGCCTTGTGCTGATTTATACAGGTGCAGCCCCATTTGCTATAAACAACGGGCACAGGGAGGGGTTCTGATCTTTCAAATGGATATTTTGAAGCATTGGGGTTGCTGTAAGAATCTCAACTCTGAGCTCCCTCGCATTTGTAGGGATCACAGAGCACTTGTGACTCCCCCCAGGATGTTTCACCTGCTTTCCTCTGGGGGAGCAAACTTTTGGGGCTGAGCAGGGCCACAGCAGGGCCCCTTCTCACCTCACCAGGGGCTGCTGTGGGTGAGCAAAGTTCTGCACCAGGAGCTTGAGCCAGGGTCACACGAGGACATGGGCTCTCCCCCTGAGCTAAATTGAAGATGTGCCCCCTCCTGTGACCTGATGTGTGATAAATTTCAGAAATATCCCCAATCCTGTGGTCTGATCTGTGATAAATTGAAGAAATATCCCCAGTCCTGTGGCATGTTCTATGTTAAATTCCAGAAATGCCCCCAATCCTGTGGCCTGTGTTAAATTTCAGATATCCCCAGTCCCGTAGCCTGTCTGTGTTAAATTTCAGAATTTCCCCAAATCCCATGGCCTGTCTGTGTTAAATTCCAGGAATTCCCCCAGTCCAGTGGCTGTTGTGGTACCAAAGCCCCTGCTGGGCTCTCAGCAGCAGTTCCACTCCCATCAATTGGTGCAGCTCTGTCAGACAGAGCCTTGCTCCAAAAAAAACACTGGGATTCTCAGCTGGAAAGCATCCAAGAAAGACTAAAAGGTTTCTCGAAAATGTTTTATTATTTTTTGGGAGTGGAATTTCCACTCCTCCTCCCTAACGTGCTATATATATATATATATATATTTCTCTAATGCAAATCCCATCAATCCACAAACTGTCCAGCCCAACATTCAGGGAGTCCTGTATTGATCCATCCCTGATATGTGACAGCTCCAGCCGTATTTCAGGTGATCAGGGAAGACTTTATCCCATCCTTGCTCTGAAAAAGCAGAAGCACATTTTAAATTTCCTGTATATTGTGGACAAACCAGCTGGAACTGTGAGCCACAGATGCTCCCTTGACAGATGGACTCCTGGACATGCTGCAGTGTTTGAAATGTTTCCAAACCCACTAGATTGAATCCTGGTGGCCAACAGGTTCCCAGGAGGGACCAAAAGATGTGGAAGTTGATGTTTAAGGGTTGCTGAGCAGAAAGAAACCATCAGAAATCTAATTAGCAACAGGCAGGTAATGAAGAGAGAGGTCTCAGGGAGCTGCTTTGCTGAAAGCTGCACTCTGAGGTGGAAAGTAACTTGGATTCAGGTAGGTCAAGGAAAAGGTGAGTGCCAGGGGCCAAGCCCAGACAGGGGAGTTCTGATATTTCACTGTATTTTAGAGGAGTCTTTAACTCTGGGAAGAGGGAAGGGAGGTCAAGCCAGAGCCTTCCTGGTACAACCCCAGGTGAGAGGTGAACACTAGATTGGTGGCAGAGGTGAACTCTGATCTCCTGAATGAGGGGCAGAGTTTGAAACCATGAGAAAACACAGGGAGTTTCTCATGTAGCTGTTTTGTACCTGCTGAGATACCAGCAAATCTCCCCCAAAAGAAAAAAAGTCTTTTTTTTTTCCTCCTTTTTTTTCTTCCTGGCTCTCACACAAAGTCTCCTGTAGGCAGCACATCCCACATGGTTCAGCCTTGGATTCCCTGGTACCTCCAGAGCTCCATTTCTAAATCCCAGAATCCCAGAGTACTTTGGGCTGGGAAAGGAACCTAAATCCCACCCAGTGCCACCCCTGCCATGGCAGGGACACCTCCCACTGTCCCAGGCTGCTCCAGCCCCAATGTCCAACCTGGCCTTGGGCACTGCCAGGGATCCAGGGGCAGCCACAGCTGCTCTGGGAATTCCATCCCAGCCCTGCCCACCCTGCCAGGGAACAATTCCTTCCCCAGATCCCACCCAGCCCTGCCCTGTGGCAGTGGAAGCCATTCCCTGTGTCCTGTCCCTCCATGCCTTGTCCCCAGTCCCTGTCCAGCTCTCCTGGAGCCCCTTCATTTCCTGGGAGGCCACAGTGGGGTCACCCCAAAGCCTCTCTTCTCCAGGCTGAACAACCCCAACTCTCCCACCCTTTGCTCCCAGGATGTCACCAAACAAGCTGAGGGCATCTTTGTGGACAGGGCATTTCTCTTGCTGCAAATGTTTCACTGTCTTTCAGGGTTCAGATGAGTCCTGCAGTGGGGGGCTCTGCCCTGTGACTCCTCAGGGTGACCATTCCCAAAGGATGGAGGAATCTTTGCCTCAGTAAGAAAAAAAAAGGTGGCATTTTTCTATGGCAGATTAACCTCAATGATTTTTGCGTTTGGCAAATTATCTGAAAGTCGATTTAGGACAAGGAGTTTCTGTATCTTTGTCACATCCCTGTGTTAATATTGATGATGCTCCCCTGTGGAAGCCTTTGGATGTCCAGTGCACCAGTGCACACTCAAACAGCCTCACTGTGCTTGTTCCTCTCCACACAACCTGACATTTTAAGGGAAGAAAATTTACACACTGAGCAGGGCAATGAACTGGAACCAGAGGAAAACAGCACTGTGACATCTCCTAAGGGACAGTTTGGCTGCACCTTTCCTCCCCTTCTCAGTACCAGCCACAAAAATCCTCAGTCTGAGGCCAGGCCTCTGTGATGTCTTCTGAGTTTTGATCCCTTTTTAACAGTCCTTGTCTGGACTCCTGCAAAATTCTGGATTTCCTGAAATACCCAGCAGGAGATGTCCTGGTGGGGCAGTTCAGTCCATGAACTTTATCCATGTTTGTTGCTCAGGTCCTTGTTTATCCATTAAAGGAAAAGGAAAACCCTTCCAGGCTTGAGGAGTTAATGTTGTTCTTTGGGCAATGACATCATAGAAAACGGAATCATGGAATCATGGAATGGGCCTGGCTGGAAGGGATCAGACAGGATCACTGGTCCCTCCTCCCTGCTCCAGCAGGTCCATCCTGGAGCACAGGACTGGGCCAGGTGAGTCTGGAATACCTGTGGTGCATCTGGCCAGGGAGCAGTCCTGTGATGAGAAGGAGCTCAGGGGAATCCCTGTACATCAGAAGTGTCCCAATTCCTTTATCTGGGGAAGGGCTGGGAAAAATCCCTGTGTTGCTGGAAGGATTGCTCCATTCAATATATCCTGGGATCCCTCTGGCTCCCGAGAAACTTTGTCCTGCTGCTGGCTGTACTCAGGTCAGACAATTCCTGAGGTCAGGAGAAAAGCATCAGGGGAGCAGATAGCCCTGACAGGAATGAGGGAGATGTGCAGGCAAGGAGAATGTGCTTTATTTCACTCCATCCTGTCAGAAATGATTGCCTTTACTGGGATCAATCCAAGCATCCTTCACAACCTGCACAGAGGACTTTGGTAGATTTATTTTCTTAGCCTGCTTGTTCAAGCCTGTTATTAATCCCCTCGTCAGCTCAGCTCACTGGAAGAAAACAGAGCTTCTTAAAGAGCTCTTACTGCAAATAAATGCCTCATTAAATTAAACACATTAACCTGAAAACAGTATTTATGTCAAACAGACTAATGAATGCCATTCTGGGGAACACACTTGGAGCCTGCCCAAGCTCAGGTGGGGCTTTGGGCCTCTCTGAGACACCCACACAACCAAAAACTCACCCACAGGGAGAAGGAGGTGTTGAGGGGAGAGCAGAACCCTGAGTGATGCATCTGCATTTCTAATTCACATGGTGAAGGTAATTTAGGGACACGGGAGCTTCCCCCAAATCCTGAAAGCTGTACAAATCTACCCAGTCCCTCTTGGGTGGTAGGATAGAATACTTTTTTGATTTGTAACAGGAGTTCTGCTCATTTTGTCCCTCCTCAAGCATCAAATACTCATTACATAGGATCTTTCTTGTGTTTGGTTTAGGTGCTCACAGTGAGATTAAATCTGTCCAAGACCACCCTGAACAACCTGGGCCAGTGGAAAGTGTCCCTGCCCAGGAACTGGATGGGTTTTGCAGCCCCTTCTGACCCAAACCATTCCAGGATTACATGAGACACCCACTGAAGGGACTGGGAACTCCCTGAAAATGGCCCAGACTTCCCAGTTTAAAAGGCTTTACTGGGGCCTTGCTCAGCTGGGGCCACCTCTCATGACAGTGCATTTGCTCCCTCACAAGGGAAGTACTGAGCACCTCACACAGAGCCAGGATGTTCAGGAGTTCAGGGAGTGACAACAAATTCTCTGGTGTGTCCCAGAGGTCGGGGACATGTCCTGAGTGACCTGCAGGGTGTCCTGGGGAAGCAGTCTGAGGGCAGGGAGACAAGCCAGGAGCAATCCCAGGCTGGGCAGAGCACACTGAGTGCCTCCTGTGGAGCTGCCATCCCACATTAACATTCCAGGCCACAGCTCTTCCATCTCTCACACCCAGTGCTGCTCTGGACCCAACATCATTTGAATGCAGCTCAGAAAACATCCTGTAATTCACCCAAATTGAGAGAGAAGTAGCCAGGAGGAGCTGAAGAGAACGACAGCAGCAGTCTCATACTAACGAGATTGTCATTAGAGGTGTTTAATTGAAGCCTTCTACAAAGCAGGCTCAAAACTTGAGCAGCAACAGCTGCACGGGGGGGGGGGGGGGGGGCGGGGGGAACCAAAAGCTGGGAGTTGGTAAAAGGTTGTAGAGCATTTAAACTTCGAGGTGTGAATGTCAATCTTCAATTGCCTTGGAGCCAGAGGGGTGGGTGCCCTCGCTGTGATAACTGATAAAAGATTCGTGTTAATCATAATAACATTGGGGTTTGTATAAACCAGAAAACTAAGGTCTGAAATGAAGCATGGACATTAGATAGAGAAAAATATATATGATTAAATCGTTCTGTTTAAATCCCCTGTTATGAATATTGTGTTTTTTAGTAAATTGTATTTGATACCAGTTTGTAAAACAAGGTTTTCCCACAGCCTGAAAGATTTTGCAATACCAGACTTCCTGCCTTGGTGTAATCAATTACAACTTATCTGTTAAGACCAGACCCCCCAGGTCTAATGTACCTTCTCTACCAAGACCACATGGCTGCTTGACAAACTGTCCGGAGACTACAAGGAAAACCATCCTATAAAAAGGAGCTGCAAACCAAGGTTCGATGGAGAGTGGGGTGGGCAGTGACCCGTCACATTCCCCAGCGCTGCTTCCTCCATCTCTATGAAACAATGCAATATAAATTTAGCTAAATATCGAGACTTTGTTTCTCATTTATAACTGTATCAATGAACACTGCCATGCTTCTGGTCTCCACAAATGAACAGTCTCAAGGCCTATGTGCAGCTTCACGCCCTGTGTGCAGCTTCACGCCCTGTGTGCAGCCTCGGGCCCTGTGTGCAGCCTTGGGCCTTGTGTGCAGCTTCACACCCTGTGTGCAGCCTCACACCCTGTGTGCAGCTTCACACCCTGTGTGCAGCTTCACACCCTGTGTGCAGCCTCACGCCCTGTGTGCAGCTTCACACCCTGTGTGCAGCTTCACACCCTGTGTGCAGCTTCACACCCTGTGTGCAGCCTCGGGCCCTGTGTGCAGCCTCGGGCCCTGTGTGCAGCTTCACACCCTGTGTGCAGCCTCGGGCCCTGTGTGCAGCTTCACACCCTGTGTGCAGCTTCACACCCTGTGTGCAGCCTCGGGCCCTGTGTGCAGCCTCGGGCCCTGTGTGCAGCTTCACACCCTGTGTGCAGCCTCGGGCCCTGTGTGCAGCTTCACACCCTGTGTGCAGCTTCACACCCTGTGTGCAGCCTTGGGCCCTGTGTGCAGCCTCACACCCTGTGTGCAGCCTGGGGCCCTGTGTGCAGCCTCACACCCTGTGTGCAGCCTGGGGCCCTGTGTGCAGCCTCACGCCCTGTGTGCAGCTTCATGCCCTGTGTGCAGCTTCACGCCCTGTGTGCAGCCTCACACCCTGTGTGCAGCTTCACGCCCTGTGTGCAGCCTTGGGCCCTGTGTGCAGCCTCGGGCCCTGTGTGCAGCCTTGGGCCTTGTGTGCAGCCTCACGCCCTGTGTGCAGCTTCACACCCTGTGTGCAGCTTCACACCCTGTGTGCAGCCTCACACCCTGTGTGCAGCTTCACACCCTGTGTGCAGCCTCGGGCCCTGTGTGCAGCCTCACACCCTGTGTGCAGCCTCACGCCCTGTGTGCAGCTTCACGCCCTGTGTGCAGCCTCACGCCCTGTGTGCAGCTTCACGCCCTGTGTGCAGCTTCATGCCCTGTGTGCAGCCTCGGGCCCTGTGTGCAGCCTCACACCTTGTGTGCAGCTTCACACCCTGTGTGCAGCCTCGGGCCCTGTGTGCAGCCTCACACCTTGTGTGCAGCTTCACACCCTGTGTGCAGCCTCGGGCCCTGTGTGCAGCCTCACACCCTGTGTGCAGCTTCACACCCTGTGTGCAGCCTCACACCCTGTGTGCAGCCTCGGGCCCTGTGTGCAGCCTCACACCCTGTGTGCAGCCTCACACCCTGTGTGCAGCTTCATGCCCTGTGTGCAGCTTCATGCCCTGTGTGCAGCCTCGGGCCCTGTGTGCAGCCTCACACCCTGTGTGCAGCCTTGGGCCTTGTGTGCAGCCTCACACCCTGTGTGCAGCTTCACGCCCTGTGTGCAGCCTCACGCCCTGTGTGCAGCTTCACACCCTGTGTGCAGCCTTGGGCCTTGTGTGCAGCCTTGGGCCTTGTGTGCAGCCTTGCCACTGTGCCTCCCATGGAAGAAGGCATCTAGGAGCTCTGCTCTCCCAAAACCAGAATAAGCTGGGAGGCCTGGCTGGCACTCCAGGAAGCTATGGGAAATCATCTGGTGGGGCTGTCACTTGTGCCTGGTGTCACAGGGTCACCTTAGTCACAGGGCCACCACTCCTCTCCCCTCAGGCCGCAGGGCTTCGATGAAGCAGGAGGTGGCCCCAGGTCAAGGATGAACTGCTGCTGCTGGACCAGGCCTGGCTGGTTGCACTGGGATTTCCCTCTGGACCATCCCTGCAGGGTTTGAAGCAGGCACTGGGGCTTGAGTTCCAGGGACAGTGGCCATGGAAACACTTTGCCAGCCATGTTGACAGATGCGAACCTTATGTCTTAGACAAACCCACCCAGGCCCCCAGATGTGCCCAGGGAGCTGCCACTGTCTGTTCCCATCACCCTGAGGGGCCCAGTCCATGCTCTGGCCTTGACTGGAAGTGTCAGGGGCTTAAACTGGCTCCAAAGCTGTGCCTGTATCCAAACTGTGTCGGGGAAAAGGGCCTGACGTGATCCTGAACTGGTCCAGGAGCCAGCCCTGCCCTGGGTTCTCATCCACCAGTGCAGACCAAGGGCACCAGACCCACACCTGGCACCCACTGGCTGCTGTTCCAGTGCCACCTGATGCCAACGCTTCCCTCCACCTTCCCAGGGATCCAAACCAGAAGAACCCAGCTATGTTCCTTTGGCAGCCTCCATGGGATGTTCACAAAGTGACAGGAGCATTTCTGGCCCCAGTGCTGGGTGACACCATTTGTTCCACCCCACCTGAGGCATCTCCCCTGCCACAAAGCCCAGAGCAATCCAGTAGCCAAACTCCCGGGAGAAGGGAAGTGCAAGGGATTTTTTGGGCTGAGTCTCCTACATTGTTTCTTTGGTTTCAAAGCAGCATTGCCTGAGCAGCAGAGAGGACTGAGGGACCCAGAGGAGCTGCCTGAAGTGGCAGAACATGACTTTATTATGCACTGGCTTCCCCAAGTCCTCGTGGCTGAACAAAGTACTGCTTTCCTCCCAGCACGGTTTAACTTGTGCCTCGCTCTCCCTGTGATCAGCCACTCAGCCCTTGCTAATATATCTCATTTCCACAGGCTCTAGGTGGTATTTAAAAAAAAAAAAAAGAGAGAGAGAGAGTGAAAAAATTGATCCTTGCATGCAAAATACCCTTCTGAGCAAAGAAATAACTATCTGCAAGGCCTAACTGAATTATCCCCTTATCAATGGAAGGAAATAATCCACTTGAAACATGAAGTACAAGTGGAATGAAAAGCCTTTGCAAGTGGCAGAAGAAGAACACAGTGTGAGTCTCAAATAGCCCCGCTATTCCCATATGGAGAAATATATTTTTCTTGGAATCATCTCCTCTTTCAGTGCATAATGAAGTTTCTCAATTGCTCACCCTTCCACCCCCTTCTAATACAGTAAAAGGGAAATAGTCCCTCTATTTACAAAAGTCCTGAGAAGAGAGTTCAGGCTGCTTGGAGCTCAGCAGGGGCACCTTCTACACTTGTTGATGAGATTTCTCTTTTGTTTTGTGGGACCAGAGTTGTATTTGCCAATTTGTGCTTCAGGGTTTAATTAATTCTCATTATTTGGGCTCTCTGGCACAGCCACATAGATCCCCTCAGCCAAGATATCCTCAAAATCCTACCTTTCTCCATGGCTTTGCTTCTCCAGCAGAGAAAGCCTGGAGGAAGGAAGAGGTTTATAAATAAAAGCTACAGTCCACATGGATTTACTTCTGGGAAGGTTAATTCAGGGTTCTGGTTAAAGACTCTTGGTTCTGTCTCTTCCTGTCTCTCTCTCCTGCTAAAGACAATCCTTTATCCTTTGTAATGGAGCTGTTGAATCCAGTCAGGTCAGATCAGCAGCTCCTTGGAGCAAACAGGGACTGAGCGTTTGGCCAGATAATGACTCAGAGCTGGCAAAGCCCAGCCAGGGCAGGGCTGCAAAGCCCTTCTCTGAAAAAAAGGGTGAATCCCAGCCCCGGCCCAGTGTCCTTGAGATCCCACAGGGGCTCACCTGCACATCCTGCCTTTCCTGGCACTTTTAATTTGATTTTTACTCTCACTATGCAAAGGGGAAAGGTTTCACTGTCTCCATGCTGAGTTTTCCAAAAGCCCAAATCAGGAATTAGCCAGGTTTGGCTCTCCAGGAGGGAAGTCAGAGGGCAGTAGAGCAGTGACCCATCCCAGCACCACTGTGGACAGGCTGTAGATCCTGAATTAACGACAGCATGCGGTGTTTATTATGCCTAAAACAAACAAACCAAATTCCCAGATAAATTAAGCTAATTAAACATGCTGCTATAAAAATTAAAGCTTCCCTTGTTTGTTTGTTTGTTGGGGTTTTTTTTGTGGTGACTCATGGGTTTTTTTGCAGCTTTGTTTTTGTTTTGCCTTTTGTTGTTGTTCTTTTCCAGTGCTGCAGCAAATCTGAGAACAGATTGGCCAACAGACTGCAGGGCTGGCCTGGCTTTTGGTCCCATGTGGAGCAAATGTTGTCACTGGGCTTTAAAAGGCCAGAGGAGCCACAAAATCATGGAAAGGTTTGGGTGGGAAGGGACCTTAAATCCCATCCAGTGCCACCCCTGCCATGGCAGGGACACCTCCCACTGTCCCAGGCTGCTCCAGCCCCAATGTCCAACCTGGCCTTGGGCACTGCCAGGGATCCAGGGGCAGCCACAGCTGCTCTGGGAATTCCATCCCAGCCCTGCCCACCCTGCCAGGGAACAATTCCTTCCCAAGATCCCGTCCAGCCCTGCCCTCTGGAAGTTTGAAGCCATTTCCCCCTGTCCTTTAAATGACAAGGCCATTAATGGGGTTCATCACTTGGGGTTTGTGGCTTTTGTCCCCCCATG
Source organism: Cinclus cinclus (assembly GCF_963662255.1). Classification (NCBI taxonomy): domain Eukaryota; kingdom Metazoa; phylum Chordata; class Aves; order Passeriformes; family Cinclidae; genus Cinclus; species Cinclus cinclus. The sequence continues at coordinate 1,325,376 of NC_085071.1, read as the reverse complement.
AGCTGACAGAGCCTCTTTGGGTGTTTGTTCCACTTGTCCTGTGCCAGCCTGTGCCTCGGAACTGAGGAGCAGAGATGGGACCAGGCAGAGCCAGGCGAGCTCTGAGGCAGCTTTAGTGGACTGGAAAATTCCAGCGCTCCCAGATGGCACCACAAGCCAGCGGTTGATGGAATTCCAATCACTGCAACTGGAATGTAAGTGACAGACTCCAGGATTCACCACATGGAACGTGAATGCGTCACATGCTCAGGATTCCACAAGTGCGATTAGCACAAGTGAAGTTCCCAAGAGCTTTATTGCTGGAATAAGAAAGCAGTGTCCCAATTAGCTGGGATTGCTGGTGAAACCTCTCCATGCAGGAGCTTTTGGATTCACTCTCACAGGAATGGGGAGTTGTGCAGAGCAGCCTGGCACATTCCCCGTGTGTGAATATCTCTGCTCCAAGGAAAAGCCCCGGTGTGGGGGGATGCCACTGGGGCTGCTGGGCAGGGAAATTGCACAGTGGGGAAACCAGAAGAGATCCCCCAGACCCCAGGAAAGGCTGCCTTGTCTCTGCTCACACGCACAATAAATAACCAGGAATTCAGGAAGCTGTGAACCATTATCCGGGCTGTGATTAGCAGCACTGCTGACAGACGCCTCGGGGCAGCAGGGAAACGTGGCCAAGGGCGCTCAGCACTCGAGCACTTGGACATATCCAGGCCATTCCAAACAATCTCTTCTGGCACAGCTGCCGCAGATGGTCCCGACAAGAAGGAATTCATCTGGCAGACTTGAGGAGTGCTTTTTGTTTGTTCTCTCTCAATTTTGTGATGCACGACCTTGGGTTAGTCCTCGGGGTGGGAGTGCAGCTCTGAAATGGGGAGAAAGATGTTTAGGAGCACTTACAGACTCTTCAAGATCTGTCACCGCGATATTGTTAATGAATGTCACTGCGAGAACCCCAGCCCAGTGCCCACGTCTGGTTTGTCGCAATTCTGCCCGGGGAGGCTGAAGCTGACAGGGAGTGAGACCCTGGAGATGCTGAGGCTGACTCAGAACTCTTTGCACCAGCCTCTCTGTGTAATTTGGCTTGTGACTGATGGCGGGACTGAAATTCCCAAACAGTCACCAGCCAATTCAACAATGCTGGGAACAGAGACTGAAATTCCCAGTCACAATCCAATCCAGCAATGCTGGGAACAGACACTGAAATTCCCAAACAGTCACAGTCCAATCCAGCCATGCTGGGAATAGACACTGAAATTCCCAAACAGTCACAGTCCAGTCCAGATTCTAGGAGCAGAGATTGAGCCCAGCACAATTTGTAAAGGCTGATGGGCTCCCCACAGCCAGGCCTGGCTGCTGCTGATTCGGGACTCTGGTACAGCCCTGCAGCTGTGGCAAGGTTGGTGCCCACAGCTTTCCTGGGATTTCTCAGCTCTCTGGGGGATTACAGCTCCCACCCTTCTGCTCAGGGGCTGGAAAGGAGCAGCACAGGCCCCTCCTGTGCCCCTTGTCCCACCTGCCCAGCACACAGCCCCTGGCCCCGTGGGTGTCACAGGGAGGGTCCTGCCCTGAGTGCTGGCGAGGGGACAGGCCAGGGACACATCTGAAGCTGGCAGAGCATTCATCAACACCCTCAGCTGCTTCTGGAATGAATCCACTCTCCCTTCCTGAAGTGTGTGATGAGAACTCACCAGAATGGAGATGGGATTCTCAGCTCTGGAGCAGGGTTCATGTTTTAATTAACAGTGCAGGAGAGCGAAAGGGGAGGGAGTGAAAGTCCCTCCCCAGACAGGCAGAGGAACTTTGCATTCTCATTTCATTCTTGTTTTCATTTCCTAGAGCCAACACAGAGCAGCTCTATCTCATTTTCAGTTTTCAGTCCACAGGGTTGGGAAGAGCTGAGAATGATATCACAAAGTGCAATTCTGTGGCAAATGCTGGAATATTTCTCATTGATGGTGTCAGCCATGGCCATTCCAGCCAGAGCTGGAATTGACTGCTCAGCCCTGGGATCCATGGAGTGCTCCAGAGGTCCTGGAAAGAAATTGTGCTCAGATTCATCCAGGACTGCAAAGCACGGACCAGGCTGGTCCCACTCACGGGTTCCAAAGGCTGGGACAGCAGCAGGCATTGCAAATTGCATTTGTGAGGATTAGTGTAGGTGTGACACCAGGAACTGCCCAAATCCATCCAGGACTCAGGGGAACACTGGAAAAAAGCCAGTTTGGGAGGAAGAAGAGAGAGATAGCGGGGAACTGGTGGGGCTGTGGTGCTCCCTGACCATTTCCACCAGGGACATGTGGGGTCAGGGTGATGTTATCCCAGGATTTCCCTTTTCCCTGCTGCAGCCTCCCCTCTGCAGGGTGGACTTTTTGCCCTGAAATACTCCTATTTCTGTTGTGCAGCAGGAATTTGTGCCCAGCTGCTCCCCACACCAATGCTCTGCTTGGAGCTCCATCGTGGATTTCTCCCTCATTCCCATCTCCCTCTCTGTTGTAGTGATAAATGAATAAATCTGGGAAATTCTGAAATGCTTTTTAAATGTCATTTGCTGACTCCAGCATTACTCACAAGTTGTTTTTTTTTCTGTTGTTGTTATTCTAAGTGCTTTTTATTTTGTTTAGTTTTTTTTAACCAAGAGAGACAGAAAATAAATGAACAAATAGTTCTGAGCTTTTCCTATTTGGCATCTTTTAAAATGAGGGTGGTTTTTTTCACTTATTTTGAAGTGTCTATGAACATTTTCATTTATAATTGTATGAAGACACTGAAATAATCACTGAAGATTTTTATTTAATGAAAATTTAGTTATAAGTAAACAGAAAATGTCAATAGGATACTAAATAATAGCTCAAAGGAAAAAAACACAAGAAATTCAACAGCATTAAAAAAATCCATATTTTCCTCGTATTTTGGGAAAAAGAGCCACTACTTGTTAAAAAAAAAAACATCAATAAGCACAACTACTCCTTCAGCCTCTGATTATCTCATTTTGCAGCCATTTTTGCCAGGGCAGAACTGCAGATTAGCTTTCAGTTAATCAGGAGAAAATCCCAAAGGCTCTGGAAAGCTGCCGGGTTAACTGAGGTCACTGGAATTCCAGATGGAGCCATCCCTTCCCAGGTGCTTCTGGGTGGGCTGGAAGCCCAGCAGCCCCTCCTGGATGGAAGGAGATTCCATTTCCCTGTTCCCTGTTCCCAGCTCCCAGCGGGCTGGGAGAAGCTGAGATTTCATTCCCAAAGGTTTTTTTCCCACTACCTGTGCTGTCAATTCTTCATCTCCCTAGAAATGACATTTTTTTTTTATCCAGCAGCATCTCCAGGGATGGAATCTCTCACCCAGAATCCAGAATCCTCACCCTTGTCATTCCCTCTGCTGCTCCTCCTCCAGGGCCTGGGAGGAATGTGCTTTAGGCTGGTCCTGGGAGCTCCATTCAGGTTCCTAAAAAAAGAAGGAGTTTCTCCAAAGTGACAATTCCAGCAAATCCTGGAGCTGTGGCTCCCAGAGGCCTCAGGTGTCTCACAGGACCTGCCAGGTCCTGCAGTGTCCAGAGCAGCCAAAGGCTCCTCAGCCAGGACTGAATCCTGAATTTATGGAAGTGAATCCATCCCGGTTTTCTCCATGCCCAGTTGCTTCTCCAAGCAGGAATCACTTGGGAATTGGAGCACGTGTTCACCCTATAAGCAGCCTCTCTCTGTGTTCTTCTAGACTCAAACCAACCTTTTTAGATGCCCACCTGAGGAACTTCCTCCTGGATAAAGGTGGAGCATTTCCCTCTGGAGGAATTCAGAACAGCCCAAGAGGACACAGAGGTTCTGAGGCACCCCTGGAAACACAGCTCGTGTTCCCACCCCATCCCAGGTGCTAGACAGGAGGAATTACGGCTCCAAATGCATTAAAGGCTTTTGTGTTCCAAGCTGGGAGCCACTGGTGGCTGTGATTGAAATTCCTGTCACCGTCAGAGGGGAGGGAGCACTGCCAGCCACATGATCATCCATATGCCCAGCTAAATCCACTCCAAATTGATTAAGTTCTGCTGAAGGAGACCTGGAAATCAATCTGTTCAGGCTTGCTTGGAGAGGAACGACAGCCTGGAGGTGACACAAGTCTGTTTTCATCTCTAGCCCTCGTGGGAGCTCACGTTGCACCGCCCATGCCATCCCCCAGGTGATTCTGCTGGCAGAGATAATCAGCTGCTGTTGGAATCAGCACAAAACTCTTTGTACCAATCTCATGCCTTTCTGGGGCATTTCAGGCAATTTGGGCTTTCCAGCCAAAACCAAGCAAAAAGGAAGTGTTTTTTAGGAACAGAACAAATGTTCCTGGTGTATGGATGGTTCCCAGAGAGGGGCTGGAGTCTCCTCTCTGGGATATTCCAGAGCCACATGGACACGATCCTGTGCCCTGTGCTCTGGGATGGCCCTTCCAGCCTGACCCATTCCATGAATTTAACATTTCATATTCCAGGATTCCAGTTCAGCACTCCCATTAATGCCCCTGGTCTGTCCAATTGTCCTGGTGACATTTCCCACCCATGTTTGCTGCTGCTCACAGCAGCCTGGGAAGTGCTGCAGCCTTGTCCTCCGTCTGTTTTCCGCCTGTTCTGACTTCATTTGTTGAATTATCCACTAATTCATTACAACTAAATTTCATTGGGCTTTTGGCCAAGGTTTCTCATCAAAAATGACATGAAGACAAATATTGTCGTTATTTGCCCAGCTGTGCAGCTCCATTGATATTCCCTGCAGGCCCGAGCCTGTTATCAGAGCTGAGTAACACTGATAATAAACCCATATCTCTCGCCTGCAGAGCATCCAGTGTCAACACAGGCACCTGAGCAGTGTCCAAACCTCGGGACGGATTTAATCCCCCTCCACGCTCATTTTGTTCCCATGGACTCGCTCTATAATCTTCCAATTGAGCATTTTTCCAGCCAAACCCAGGCAGTTTTTTACAGCAGAGTGTTCCACATGAGTATGCTGGATTTTGTGTATTCATATTTCAGGCAGGGAAAAGAAATACCCAGGCTTCTTCAATAATACATCAGGATCCTGTTCCCACATTGCCGAAACAGAACATTTGTGTTTGTATTCTGAGTGACTTTTTGTTTAGAAGTGTCTTTATTTCCTGACATAAATATTGCTTTAAAAATACACATCCAGCTTGGGACATTTCTCTTTCATCAAATGAAATATCTTTATTATCCCCAAATGCCTGTTTATTAACATTCCCAGCACTGGCATTTCTATTCTTCCTTGTGCACTGCTCAGGAGCAGCGAACACAAACTCACTAATGGAATCCACGGGTGCTGCCCATCCTCACAGCCCTGGGAAGGAGCAAACAGGAGCTGAGTGTGAACACAACAACTGAATGTTTTTATCCCCGAGCTGCAGGACGAATACGGTAGGGGTGTTGCCTCGGAATAAGCTGGTGCTGGAGGAGGAGGGGAAATACCCAGCACAGGATGGTTAGAAACCATCTGGAGTGCTCTGCTGCCGCCCTGGGAGGTGGGAAAGGCACAGGACATGGAGCATCCTTTGCTCTTCCTGTACCATGAGACTACAAGAGCATCTCTGCTATAATTCACCCCTCTGACTTACAGCTGTGCTCCTTCTCAGCCCTGGCAGGCATAAAAGAGCTGTAAATCACTTAAATCCAAGGATTTCCCTCTCCCAACGAGACAGGGGTGGCTGTTGTTTCCTCACTCAGGTAACTCTCATCTCCCTGGGGATGGCTCTTCAGGTAGGGGATTTTAAAAGCTCCATGAGATAATGGGATATTTTAATAGATATAATCCTCCCCAAAGCATCACTTTCATTCTAAACTTTAACGGCTCTGCTCCCCAAGCCCCTCCCCACACATCCACCTCCCTAAATTTGTGGCAATTTAGGGATAAAACATCCCAGCTCCCTGTGACCAAAGCTGCCTTTGCTGGCTCTGATTCAAACAGTGCCTGAGTTTAGACTGAGATTAAATATTTTGTGTGTGTTTTAAGGGGGGAAGATTAATTGAGCTTTATTATAGGTTTAATGCCTCAGCCTCCATTTACATTTTAAGAGGCGTGAGCTCATCCTGCCGCAGAATCCCGCGCTCCGTGTTTACCGCCCGGAATTGATCCCAGCTTTGATAGGTTATAATTAAAGCAGGCACATGAAGGATTTAATAGGGCTTCTTATTGTGAAGAAGGATTAAAGGGGTGGTAGGATTCACACTTAAATTTAATGACTTTGATTAAACAAGGGCACAAAGGGATCCGCCAGTTCTGGCTCCTGTTCTGACCTTGGGAAAGTCACCTGGGCCCAGGGCCTGGTCTCTGTAAGCTCAGGCTCTGCTCTGAGCGTGTTCTACAGAGCTGGGCTAAACTCCTTTTCACCTTGATCACTTCTCCTCATGAAAGTTGTAAATCCCTTCTAACTGCAGAACAGGGACCTGGCTTTTGGGATCGGTTGGGGTTCCTTGGAGTTTTCTCTGGTTAAGTGCTAAGAACAAGGGACAGGAGGAGAGGAAACGGCCTCAGGTTGTGCCAAGGGAGGATCAGGTTGGATATCAGGAACATTTCTTCATGGAAAGTGTTGTCCAGCCCTGGCACAGCTCTCCGGGACAGTGTTGGAGTCCCCATGCCTGGAGGGATTAAAAATCCTATGGATGTGGCACTTGGGGATGTGGTCAGAGGTGGCCTTGGCTGGGTTAAAGCTTAGATTCAATGACCTCAGAGGGCTTTTCCAACCCAAACAATTCCATAAAACATCATCTAACTGGAACGGCAGTGACAGAGGAGAGTACAGCCTCATGTTGAACATGCAACTTTCCATTAAAATGGGGAAAAAATCAGCTTTTTTCCTTTAAAAGTTACTTCTGTGAATGAGGAACCATGGACTATTTCCTTGTTCAGTAATTCCTGGTACTTTTTGCAGGACTATTCCAGAACTGGCGGCAAATCTTCAGCAGTGATGTGACACTGCACCACAAAGGGGAAAATCCAGCCCAGAATTGAGGGAATGTTTGAGAGCAGTTGAGCAAAAAGCAGTGAAAATTTTCCACTCAAAATGTGTCTATCTGTTCCCTTCACTTCAAAATTGTCTTGTGGAAACTTCTGGAGCTTCAGTTCAGTAACAAACATTCCCTTCCCACCCCAGTTCCAATGAAAATAAAGGATTGAACCACAGGGATTTGCCACAGAGGGGGAATCCAAGTTTTCCTCAGCTTTATCTAGATGAATTCTGCTTTGTACCCAGAGAACCTGAGCTGAAACGAGAGAGCATTGACTTGGGAACAGATACTCCATGGGGTGAACAGCAAAATTCTTCTATTTCTATTTCTTCTTCTTCTTCTATTCTCTAATATCTCTCTTTTCCTTCCCCCCCCCCCCCCTCCTCTTTCTCAAATCATGAGGTCTTTGATAAGACTGTGTGGTGTGAGGCCATGGATTGGCTTTCTGTGCATTGATTTCTAGGGCAAAATGAAAATCCAGCCTGGAAGGAATGTGGATCAAAGAGCTTCTTCCAAAACAAACTCTGAGTCACTGCTTGTTTGGGCTGGGGAAAATCAGGAATCACACCTTGAAATCCATTGGTAGGAGTCAGAGATGTGTCCTGGGAAAATCTCAGCTGATTCCTGCCAGGATAACAGCTAGAATCAGGAGCTCAGGGCAGAGATAAATGAAATGGAGTTTGGCTGCCTCTTGTCACAGGCTGCCAAACACGGGCAATTCCCTGAAAAAAGAAAGTATTTGCTGAGGGGGAACTGCACCTGAGCTCAGCTGTGCCTTGGCTCCAAACCCCACCTGCTGATCCCCAAAGGCTCCTGGTGGGACCAGCTCATGGCAAACACGGATTTCCAGAACTATTCCCAGCTCTGTGCTCCAGGAGATCAGGACAGCACCTGGGAGTGGCTCAGCACTGCTGATGTTCATCAGCTGAGCCTGTCCTGTTATAACACCCCCTTCCCCTGGCAGGGCCATGCCTGCCTCTGTCTGCCAGAAATTATTCACCTTCACTAACGGGGGGGGTTCAAATTTCATGAGGAATTGTTGGAGAATGCTGGAATGCAAGGAAATGGCTCAGAAGGGCTGAGATTTAGGGATGCAGCACAAGGCTTTGTCTGCAACCAGGTCTGTTAAAATGCACAGATCATTTGATCACAAGCATGTATTTGTAGAACAAATCTTATTGTCTCTACCTGTGGAAAAAAAACCCAGTTCTTTGAGGATTTTAAGATTTGAGACCTATGAGATTTCCCCACATTTGGTTTCCCAACCTGAGCTCTTTGTCCCTCATCACAACCTCTCAAATAGCTGAAGAGTTTATGAGTTTCTTGTAAAAAATGCACCATCATCACACGTGTTGAAAGCAGAATGCTAAGCATGGTTATTAATTAACTTATTAATTTATGGTAAAATTAATTTTTAAAATATATCTGCCCACTTGTACCACTGCTGCATGTAAATGTCCCTTTTGCAGAGCTTAACTTTAATTTTTTACCCAATCTATCTGCAGCCTTGATTCAAAATGCACTCAGAATTAACTTGGGGATGGAGAATTCTCTGGAATGACAAAGGAAGGAATTAATCTCACCTGCCTACACGAGCCTGTGGATACACAGAGGGGACAAGAAACCTCTGTCCGGTCACACCCCCACTGTTCTGCACTGGAGTTCACCAGTAAAAACCATCCCATGGGAGCAAGAAAGGCTGAGAGGGACATGGAGCTGAAGAAAACACCCAGAATCAGGTGATTTGGGGCTATTTCTGTTCCTCAAGTCCCTGGTCTCTCCTCATGCTGCCATCTGTACAAAGCACACATTGTACATATGGGATTTTTAGTCACACTGCCGGGGGAGCTGAACTATTTCCAGTGATTTCAGCTCCTTCCCTTCAATATCCAGGAACAAGAATGTCTTTCTGCAGAGCATTCTTGTTGAAGCATCAAAACCACGTTCACCTGCCATTGTTTTTGTGCATTTCTGTTGCACAAACACCACTTTTCATCTCCCTTCTATTTCCTGTGAGTTCTGCCTGGGTTTGCACAATTTCCACCTGTGCTGGAAGCGCTGCTGTCAACAGAGCTGGGCAAGCTGAGCTGCAGCAGCCTGGCATGGAGCTCAGGCCAGGGGAGGGGCTGGAGCGAGGCTGAGCCTGCCTGTGCCAGGGCTGGCCTGGGCACAGTTTGGAACCCACCTTGTTCAGGATCAGGAATGTCCCAGGTGTGGAAAGGAGCTGCCCACCTGTTTCAGAAGGAGCCAGGAATGCACCCATTGGGAAGTGCTTCAGTGCCGACCACACTCCAGGCTTAAAATATTCCGGCCCTGGGCTGAACCACAGCATGGGCAGCAGGAAAGGGATTGGGGTTCTGCCTCAGGTGAGACCCCACCTGCAGAGCTACCTCAGCCCTGGGAATTTCAACATCAGGAGGACTTGGAGCTGCTGGGGAGAGAGTCCAGAGGAGATGATCAGAGGGACAGAGCAGCTCTCCTGGCAGAAAGGCTGGGAGAGCTGGGATTGTTCAGCCTGGAGAGGGCTCCAGGGTGACCTGACTGCCTCTACCAGGACCTGAAGGAGCTGCAAGAAACATAGAGAGAGACTCTTCATGGATGGAGGGACAGGACACAGGGAATGGCTTCCACTGCCACAGGGCAGGGCTGGGTGGGATCTTGGGAAGGAATTGTTCCCTGGCAGGGTGGGCAGGGCTGGGATGGAATTCCCAGAGCAGCTGTGGCTGTCCCTGGATCCCTGGCAGTGCCCAAGGCCAGGCTGGACATTGGAGCTGGAGCAGCCTGGGACAGTGGGAGGTGTCCCTGCCATGGCAGGGGTGGCACTGGATTGGATTTAAGGTAGTTTCCACCCCAAACCTGGGATTATGTGATTTAAAAATGGAGCTGTGGAGGGACCAGGGAGTCCAGGGGTGGACTACAAGAAATTCCCAGCCTCGAAATGGGAAGAGATGGGAGGGGATCCTTTGGCACACCTCAGAGACAAGGCCAGCAGCAAGAACCCCTAAGAGCCACTGGCGCCCCTGGGCTCAGCATTCCCTTGCCCTGCTGGCAGCCCGGGCCACTCCTCCCACCCACCGGTGCCCCAGAGGAACAGCAATCCTGCAAAAACCTAAATAGAGGCATTCCTGGGGAACTGGAGGGGAAAACAACACCCTAGACAGCGTTTGTGGAGTCCATAAATTCACGTGCTGATAAAATACTGCAGAAGGTGCCTTGCACAGACACAGAATCCTGATCCACAGGGGCAGCTGGTGATAATGACTGCACAGGTTGTTGCTACCAGAGCACAACCAGTCTATTTTTCTCTTTTATGACTCTCCATTCTCAGGAATGCATCCATCAGGAAAAGAACTGTTTAACACGAGTTCCTTTGGTGGGCAGCCAAGTGGCAGTGCCACGTTGGCTGTGCCTGTGGCTCAGCTGAGCTCGAGATTAACAACGGCTTTGCTGCTCTGTCTCCTCCTCTGTGCCGGGCTCTGGACAAGCTGCCACTCATTCATTCCTTCATTCATTCCCATTTGGTGCTCACGGGGTGATAAATCCCCTCCTGCTGCGTCTCATCCCAGGAATTAGAAGAGAAACTTCCTGCTCCTCTCGGAGCTTCTCTGAGGTGATTAAACGGGAGCTGAGCAGTTGCTTCTGATCATTCAGACCTTCTGCCCCTCTCTGGGTCATTTTTCCAACCATATACCTGGGGATTAGAGGAATGTTGTCATCACTGCTGCCTTCACTGCTGGTTTGCTTAATTAACAGCTCTCATTTTGGACTGGTCTGCACAAAAAGCACCCTGGCTTGGGTGAAATGGTGTTTGAAACTCCAGACAGTTGTTCAGCATCAAGGTGGGATGTCCAAAAGCACCGAGAAAAGAGCCCTGGTGGGCTGTTCATCAGCCTGCTCTGCCAGTGCTGTGTTTTGGATGCATTTTGGATGCATTTTGGATGCTGATTCATCCCCCACAGCAGGGACCAGCAGGGCCATCCTGTTTGAAGCCCAACTTGAGCAGCAGCGTGAGAGAAACACCTCCAGCCCAGTGGCCTCCCCAGCCCCAAGGGGTAAGAGAGGTAAGGATGAATTTTGGGATGAATTCCGGATGCATTCAGAGACTGGAGGGGCAGCTGCAGCTGGCTGGAATGCATCCAAAATGCAACCCAAAATTTCCTTTAACAAATTGTACAATCACAGGATGGTTTGGTTTGGCGGGGACTTTAAAGACAGTCTTGTTCCACCCCCTTCCATGGCAGGAACACCTCCCACTGTCCCAGGCTGCTCCCAGCCCCAATGTCCAACCTGGCCTTGGACACTGCCAGGGTTCCAGGGGCAGCCACAGCTGCTCTGGGCATATTTCCAGCCCCTGTCCCCCCTCACAGTAAATGATGAGTTTCCTTTTCCTTTTATTGGATTTTTCTGTGGCATTTCATATTTTTCTTCTTTACCTTCTGATGTCTGGTCACCTGCATAATTTTTTCTGCTGCTCTGGGAGGGCTGTGAGAAGCTGATGTTTTGCAGAGGAAAGCTGTGACTTCCCTGGACACAGAGAGATGAGGAGCGGGGCACGATGATATGGATCATTATCAGGAGCTCCTAGGAGAATAATGGGAGCTGGCAGTGGTGGACTGGGGAAGATGTTTACAAGATAAATAACAGCAACAATTTCATTGGAGCCACTGATGTAGAAATAAGAATAGGGATATTTTTCCAGCCAGGAGATGACACATCTTATGTTGGCTCCCAATTCCACATGCACATGGCACAGCACTGGGATGAGGTTCTCTCTGCCTTCTTGAGCAGAGTGGTTTTGTTTTATTTTATTTTATTTCCAAGCCAAGAAGAACACTGGGATGAGCTCCTGCTCCTGCTGCTGACCCTCAGCTGAGGGACACAAACCCAGCTCAGTCCCAGGAGCTGCAGGTCCAGCTCAGACTTGGACAACGAACAGAACTCTGCTAATGGCTCAGGTGTGTCCTGGATCCATGCTCCAGGTGATGTTTCATTAAATCCCGGCTGCAGGACAGACTGAAATCCCATTCTGGTGAGTTTTCTGAATCCCAGAGCTGAGTTCTCTTTTTCACAAAGGTCAGAACCTTGGGCTGGATTTTTTTTTTTTGTTACTGTTGTTGTTGATGCTTCTCAAATCTCTGAAGCCAAAGCCAGTGACCCATCATCCTCCTTGTACAAATTCCTCTCTCTGCTGCTCAGTGCTAACACAGGACTGAGCCCTCCAGGCCTCCCAGTTTCTGAATCATCCTTTTTTTGCCTGTAACCTTCTCCTCCTCCCAAAACATCACTGTGGGATCAGCAGAGAAGTTAAAGATTGTTGAAATGTAAGAATGAGTGGTTTATCCACTGCTGCTGCAGCCTGTCCTGGGTGAGCAATGCTTAAAAAATACAGTTTCAACATGGCTTTAAATGTGTTTTGTGTTGGACTGAACCTACTGTATGTGGCATTTTCTGGCTGTAGTTCCTTAGCCATTGGATTTGGGATTGTTCTGTTCCATCCCATTCTCTGCCTCAGCTCCTTTTCATTAATTTCACCTCCACAGGGTTAAAGAATGTGTGATCCTGGACAAGAAAGGAGCAAAAATTCTAAAAAAAATCTAATTAAAATCCTAATTGATAATCAGGGAGTCCTGGAATGGTTTGGATTGGAAGTGACCATAAATCCCATCCATGGCAGGGACACCTCCCACTGTCCCAGGCTGCTCCAGCCCCAATGTCCAACCTGGCCTTGGACACTGCCAGGGATCCAGGGGCAGCCACAGCTGCTTTCCATGGCCTTACCACCCTCACAGAGAAAAATCTCCAGCCTAATCTTGTCTGTTCAGTGTGTTCATTTAATTAATTATTATGAGGAAAGATCTTACAGAAGGCAAAGGAAATCCAGCACGTTGAAGTTAGAAAAGAGAGCTGCAGGCAGCCAGGGCAGTTACTGGCTGGGAATGGGTTCAAACCCCTCGAGCTGCAGCTCTCCCTCCCAGCTGGGGGCTGGACCACCTCTCTCAGGAGCTGGGTGGGAATTATTTGCCTGGCTGGAGAAAGGACACAAATAAAGTGTCAGCAACAGCTCCTTTGGCTGGAAAATTCCTGAGGCAGAACAGAGCTGCCAAACTCAGAGGTTATTGTGCTGAAGGAGCCAGAGAGGAACCCGGGGAATGAGCCGAGGGGGGAATTCCTCTGGAGGTGTCTGAAGAGCCACAGCACAACGCAGCTTTAGCTGCAATTAAAATAAATTTATATTGTCTCCATGGCTCAGACCTTCTGAGCCAAACCTGGAAGGCCCCAGGGGCTCCCCTTGCCAGGCACCACAGAATGAGCCCTCTGGAAAGTGAGTGACAGAGAATCCCAGAATTATCAGGGTTGGAATGGACCTGTGGGATCATCAGGTCCAACCTGTTACACAACACACCCCTGTCACCAACCCATGGCACTGAGTGCCACATCCAGGCCTTCCTTAAACACCTCCAGGGATGGGGACTCCAAACCTCCCTGGGCATCCCCTACCAATGCCCAACCACCTTTTCTGGAAAGAAATTCTTCCCAATCTCCAGCCTAACCCTCCCGTGGTACAGCTATGCTCCCGTGTCCTGAGTCTAACTCCTGAATTAATCCAGGCCCTTTTGAAGCTCCTATTTCATTCTGGGCTGAGTTGTTGCAGATTTGCAGCTCCTGGTGACATCCTGAGCACTGCTGGGGACTTGTTCTGCTGCTCTGTTCCTTCAGCTGTGGGAAATAAAGCTGAGCCTGGAACCTGTCCCAGGAACTCTGCTGTTTATGGGGATGGGAGGGATTGGGATGTGAAGCCAGAGAGAAACATCTTCCAGCAACCACCCAGATGTGTCCTTCACAGCTGGATCACTGGAACTCATCATCTCCATCAGCCACAGCTGCTGTCAGTGAGCAGGGACCTTAGTGTGGGGGACAGGCAGAGAATCCCTGACTGGACTGGGTGGGAAGGGACCTTAAATCCCATCCCATTGCACCCCTGCTGTGGCAGGGACACCTCCCACTGTCCCAGGCTGCTCCCAGCCTGGCCTTGGACACTTCCAGGGATCCAGGGGCAGCCACAGCTTCCCTGTGCCAGGGCCTCCCCACCCTCCCAGGGAACAATTCCTTCCCAAAATCCTATCTAGCTCTGCCCTCCTTCTCGTTCAACTGCACCCATTTCAGTTCCTGGGGAGCAGCACTGGTGTCTCACAGACATGGAAATTGGAAGGAAGGAGAAGAGAATGTTTGAAAAGCATTTTGGGAGAAATAGGAACACACAAGAAAATGAAGGACCAAAATTGTGTCTTTCTTCCTGCACCTTCCCCCACGTGTTTTTCCACAGCTTTTCCTATTTTTTCTTTAACATTTTAATTAAAATCATCATCATAATCATAACAACTGGATGATAAGTGTGTTTGTGGCTGACTTGAAATAACTCCATCCCCAGCTGATAAACTCCATCGCTGAACACTCCAGTACCACCTTTTAGGATTTATTTTGTCTATGATGTGGTTATTGCAGCCCATAAACAAGAAGCATCCTCAAGTTCCCATTATAATAAAACTGTTACAATGCACTGCTTTTTATGTAGGAATTAGGGAATGTGTTTTTGCATGACTGGAAATTTATATATTTAGTTCACAGATTTATATGGATATTTTTTTACAGGAGTTTTTAAGTGCAAAACTGCTGCGCTTGGGGTTTGTGAGTGCAGGGCCTGTGCTGGCAGGGAAATGAAAAATCTGCTCCAGAGTGCTTTGGAATCCTTGAGGGAGAGATAATTACAGAGGAAATTATTGTTTCCTGAGTAAACAGGGACTTCTTCCATCCAAAATTTCTTCCTTCCACTGAATAAGACCAGAGGAAGCAGAAGATGTCCTGTTAGTAACAGAGTTTGGGCATCAGGATATGTTGAATGTATTTCCACCTGCAGAGCTTCACCAGGTCTGGGAATTCCAACATCAGCAGGGCCTGGAGCTGCTGGAAAGAGCCCAGAGGAATCCAGGGAGCTGCTGCAGGGCTGGAGCCCCTCTGGAGCCAGGCTGGGAGAGCTGGGGGTGCTCACCTGGAGAGGAGAAGGCTCCAGGGAGAGCTCAGAGCCCCTGGCAGGGCCTGAAGGGGCTCCAGGAGAGCTGGACAGGGACTGGGGACAAGGCATGGAGGGACAGGACACAGGGAATGGCTTCCACTGCCACAGGGCAGGGCTGGGTGGGATCTTGGGAAGGAATTGTTCCCTGGCAGGGTGGGCAGGGCAGGGATGGAATTCCCAGAGCAGCTGTGGCTGTCCCTGGATCCCTGGCAGTGCCCAAGGCCAGGTTGGACATTGGGGACAGCCTGGGACAGTGGGAGGTGTCCCTGCTATGGCAGGGGTGGCACTGGGTGGGATTTAGGTTCCTCCCAACCCAAACCACCCTGGGATTCCCTGATTCTCTGCAGGAGCTGGCAGCATCCAGGATCCTTCAGGGATGCCACCAGGCAGGATCCTTTTCCAGCCCCTCTGTCTGCATGTCCAGGATGTCCCATCGCAGGTGCAGGATCTGGAATTTTCCCCTTTTGCTCCACACCATTGGTGATTTCCCAGCTCTGATTTTTTGAGGTCTCTCTGCAGAGCCTCTCTGCCCCTGAAGGAGCCAACAACTCCCAGATTTGTGAATTTGTTCAGCATCCTCCTGGTCCCATGCCCAACTTATTTATGGGATGTTGAGGAGCACAGGCCAAGGATGGAGCCCTGTGGGACCCCAGGAGTGACCAGTGCCAGCCTGATGTCACCTCAATGTCCCTCACATGTGGTCAGGGACACCAGCATGAGCACAGGAACCCCTGGAGCATCAGGGGTTCCTCTGCCATCCACCAGCAGAGCCATGGAATATCTCAGGTTCAGCAGTTCCACGTGTACCAGGCAATTCCTGTGCAGGGAGGGGCTCCAGAGGGAGGGGAAATCTCAGGAACAAAGCACAGGAGAGCTGGGGTCCAGGGGAGATCTGGGCTGGCAGCTGCAGACGTGGTTCCTGTCAGCTCTGCAAGCTCAGTGCTTGCGCAGAAATGTGGGGTTAGTGCTGTTCTGAGAGTGAGCAGCGAAAGCCACGGGGTAATTCAGGCCTCAGTGGAAATATTTCAGTCAATATTTCCAACCCAAGTGCCAATCTTCATTTAGCTGAGATTTAAAATGTCAGTGTGCATTTTTCTGTGGTCCCTAAAACAAGAGGGAAAGTGACTTGAGCAGAAACTTCCCGAGAGTTAATTTGCTGTCATTTTCCTGAGCCGTGTAATTTGATTTTTGAAAATTTGATTTAGTTAGAAAGATGGAAGAGAGAATTTAAGAAATAATTTTTAAATGGAAACAGTGATTTCATCCCCATATTCCAAATTTTCCTGAAAATGAAGGTCTTAGCTCTAGCATTGACTGGGGAAGGAATGAAACCTTTCATTAGAAATGACATCTTCCCATAACATCCAAGTTTAAAAATGCATTATTTCAGTGAAACCCCAGCATTCCATGGGAGCTTTTGCAGTTTGGGATGCTGGGACCACTGTCCCATTCCATAGAGCTCCTGGCTGTTCTGGAGGAGCTGGGCTGAGAATAAAACAGACAAGGAATAACATTCCCCATTCCCTGAGCTGATCCCAGTGGGCAGCAGGAAAGGGATTGGGGTTCTGCCCCTGTGCTCAGGTGAGACCCCACCTGCAGAGCTGCCCCAGCCCTGGGAATTTCAACATCAGGAGGACCTGGAACAGCTAGAGGGAGTCCAGAGGAGATGATCAGAGGGACAGAGCAGCTCTGCTGGAGGAAAGGCTGGGAGAACTGGGATTGTTCAGCCACCAGGTGACTGATTGTGACCTTCCAGGACCTGAAGAAGCTGCCAGGGAAGATGGAGAGAGACAATGTCCAAATGATGAAGTGACAGGACACAGGGAATGGCTTCCACTGCCAGAGGGAAGGGCTGGGTGGGATCTTGGGAAGGAATTGTTCCCTGGCAGGGTGGGCAGGGCTGGGATGGAATTCCCAGAGCAGCTGTGGCTGCCCCTGGATCCCTGGCAGTGCCCAAGGCCAGGTTGGACATTGGGGCTGGGACAGTGGACAGCCTGGGACAGCGGGAGGTGTCCCTGCCATGGCAGGGGTGGCACCAGATGGAATTCATACTTTTCCAGTCCAAACTATACTGGAATTCTGTGTTGACACTCCACACTCATTTTGTCCCAGAAAACCAGTCCAGCCTGGATGATCCAACATCCATCAGAGGTGTGGACTCCATTCCCAGTTCTGAAATTGCCACTGACTGATATTCACTACTGAAATGAACTCCTTTCTCCTCCCATTTGTTACGTTCTCAAAGCCTGGGGGCAGCTCTCGAGAAGCCCTGGGTTTGTGAAGATGAACTGGCAGGAGCTGGGAGAGCAGAAGGTTGTGGTTCCCTTCAGAGGGCCCAAAACAGGCTGGGGAGTTAGAGCCCAAGGAAGGAGAATTTGGCTGCTCCTGGTCCCTCCCTGCTTGCCACAGAGGACACACAGGATGAGGGGGCAGGGCAGGGCCCAGGAAAACACCAGGATTTGGGGTGTCCTAAGGCAGCAGCCAAATGCTGCCCAGAACTTCTCGTGTTCAGAGGGCCAGGAGCTGCAGATGAATCATGGCAGGATGATATGGCCACAAATCAGCAGCGCTCGGCTTCCAGTGCTGAGGGGATGATGGAGAGCTCCAAAGTGATTTATCCCCTGCTGCTCCATCTCCCCTGCCCTGCTCCCCAGCCCATAAATCCCCGAGCCATCCAGCAGCACCCTGTGTTTCCCTGCTCAAAGTCAGGGCCCATCGAGCTCTGGGCTGAGGCAGGGAATGAACAGAGTTCTGTAGCAGACTCCTCCTCCTCCGCCTCCCTCCCACCACACCTGGAGCTCCTTTCTCCACCCTCCCCTTCCCACACCAGGTTGGTGCAGGGATGGAGCCAGGAACAGCAGGACCCAGCTCCAGGGAGAGGAAAGTTCCAATTTTTACTGTTCTGGAGTTGTAGGAGGGAAGGGACACCTCCCAGAGCAGCCGGAACATGCAGGGGCATTATCCAGGGTCACAGGTCTGTCACCTTCCCTTCTTGCCACGCTCCTATCAGCTGATGAGTTCCCTGCTCCTGCCCTGCACAAAGCACACCTCATATCACATCCCTCTGAGGGGGGTCCCTCCAAGGGACGCACTAAGGTGTGGATTTATTTTTAGGCGTTCAAATGTGAGCTCACCACCACCAAAGGTGAAGCCAGAGGGGAGGAATCAGGTCCCCCAGCAGGAGCTGTTGCCATTTCAGCCAAGCTCAGCTGGGACAGAATCACCTCCTTTGGAAGGGGCTACTGACTGATGGACAGGTGGGATTGGTCAACGCTTGGACTGGATGATCCTGGAAGTCTTTTCCACCCTAAATGTTCAGTGATTCTGTGGCTCCAGAGGATCTCTGGCAGATGGAGCTGCACATCCCTGTTCAGCACCTAATATGACAGGAGACTAATTCAGTTTATTTTCTGAGTGTTTTGTTGGACTTCACTTGAATGTTCTACCTGTGCTTGTCAGGGAGAATAAAAACCCTCCCAAGGAGCTCTGCACCTGCTCAGGGTGGGAGAGGGATCCATTCCTGGCCTTGGAAGCCAGGAAGCCAAGGCAGCTCCCAGCTGCCTCCTTTGGCTTCCCAATGAATAAAGTATATTCATTATACTTCAATAAGAGCAATAAGGGGTAAAGGACACTTGGAGAGAGGCTGTGTGCCTGGGTTTAGTCCTTGGGAACTGGATATTCCTCATGTTTTAGTGGATTCCCACATTCAGGTCTCTCAGCAGTGACCCTCCCAGAAGAAACTCCAACTGTTGCTGCACAAACTCTGGAATTTTCCAAGGGATGCAAAAGGGTTGTGCTTTCAACAAATCCATCAATCACTGTGGGTACAGCAGAGGGTGGGGTGATTCTTGTCAGCTCTCATTAATTTGAAATATAAAAATGAAGCTTTGAAAACATTAGGGGAAATATTAATCAAATAATCGTTTGGAAATGTGCAGAACAATAAATCCAAAGTGTTTGTCTGACTGAGGGGATTTGGGCAGTTTGAGTGATCAGCTGCAAATCTGCAGGTCATAAAAATCATAAACAACTGCAGGAACAAGCACTGAGGTTAATCAGTGTGGCTTAGGGGGCAGTGACAGGGACAAGGCTCCTGTGGGTTTGTTTGGGGTCTCACAGGACCGGCAGGGAGGTGAAGAAGGAGCACATCCTTTGGGATTTGCTCAGGCATTCCTTGCTCTCTGTTCTGCCCCTCTCAACCAGATTGGCTGGTTGGGAAAACCCCAAAACTCCAGGATTTGTGCTCTGCCCCAGGCAGGGCTGGGGCTGCTGCTCTGCAGGCAGGAGGGGCCACAGGGCCCAGAGCAGCTGAGGAGCATCAGGACTGGCTCAGATTTGTGACTGTGCCAGCCCTGCCATGGCAGGGACACCTCCCACTGTCCCAGGCTGCTCCAGCCCCAGTGTCCAACCTGGCCTTGGGCACTGCCAGGGATCCAGGGGCAGCCACAGCTGCTCTGGGAATTCCATCCCAGCCCTGCCCACCCTGCCAGGGAACAATTCCTTCCCCAGATCCCACCCAGCCCTGCCCTGTGGCAGTGGAAGCCATTCCCTGTGTCCTGTCCCTCCATGCCTTGTCCCCAGTCCCTGTCCAGCTCTCCTGGAGCCCCTTCAGGCCCTGCCAGGGGCTCTGAGCTCTCCCTGGAGCCTTCTCCTCTCCAGGTGAGCACCCCCAGCTCTCCCAGCCTGGCTCCAGAGGGATCATGTCCAGCCTCAGCACTGAAGTGACCCCAACCCCAGCTGAGCTGAGCTCAATGGTTCTCCCACCCTCTGTGGCACAGCTTTAAGGCACCCCTGGAGCTTAGCAAAGCTCCACCACAACCCTGGCAGGGAAGTCTGGGATGGGGAAATCCTCTCCTGCCATTCCCCTCTCCATGGAATCACTGGCTGTCTCATCAGGACACTCGGGAGCAGCAGAGGCTGTGATGGCAGCTGGACACATTGTGTGTCCCTCCCTTCATTAACCCCGAGATAATCCCTGCCCCGCCCAGACATTCCACTGGGAATGAAATCAATTCCACTGGGAGAGAAATCAATGGAGCAGAGAGCTCTCCTGCCCTTGGTGGCAGCAGGGAGCACTGCTCTGCCTGGTGACTTCTGGTGGGACAGACAGACTCCCTGGTGACTCCTTGTATGACAGACACACTCCCTGGTGACTCCTGGTGGGACAGACAGACTCCCTGGTGACTCCTTGTATGACAGACACACTCCCTGGTGACTCCTGGTGGGACAGACACACTCCCTGGTGACTCCTGGTGGCACAGATGCACTCCTTGTGCTGCTTGGGAGGCCTGGCCAGCATAATGAAGATCTTTACTGGGACAGACTGGGACAGATTTGATGAGGGCAGCAGGTTTAGGGGAGGCACCCAAGGGGGAGAGGTGGGTCTGCAGCACCCCTCTGTGCTGGCCCAGACTGGGGCAGGGCTGGGGACACTCGGGGGGCTCTGCCAGAGTGCTCCAGGTCCCTGGGAATTGTGGTGGTGGTGGTGGCAACGGCAGGAGCTGATCAAATCCAGGTGAGTTCCCACTCCTGTGTCCTGGTGAGGGAGTGAATTCCCACTCAGGCCATCAGAGTGAAGTGCACTGATTGAACTCACTGCTCCTTAAGCCAGGCTGCCATGATCGCTGTCCATGCCCTGAGTGCCCAGGTGGGTTTGGGTTCATGAGGGACCTGGGCTGGCCTTGCTCTAATGAGCACAGGCCCAGCCTCCCCCACACCCAATGGTACAAAGAACCACAAGGGAACCCTATAAAAACACCTTTTTCTCCTCTTAATATGAATTTTCCAACATCAGGGCATGCCAACCTTTAACACCTCCTGCACCTTGAGCAGCCCCACCTGTGTTATTTCCTTTATTATTCATGAAGAAAATTCCATCTGAATCATGCCTGGATTCCAACCAGCTCTGCCTCCTTCTTGCAGAGACCAAAGCAGCCTTTCCCATCCTGGGTCTGAATTCTGAGGTGAGGTTTTGCTGGGTATTTAGAAACGTTTTTCTTCACTGGGGCCTGAGCATTAAAGCCAGGATTCAATGGGATTGAACCAAATCTGCCTGCTCACCTGCAATCCTGCTTTGTTTTCTGTTTGCCTGCTGAAATCAATGACCCTTCCCAGCTGAAAATGTGCAGGAAACACTTAGCAGGGGAGTGCTTCTGTTTTAGAGGAACAAACTGCACAAAGGAAGCTGCAGGAGGCTGTGCTGGCATTGGGATCTGGCTGCTCCCACCTGCTGGGGAGGCAGAAATTCTCCAGTCAGAAGCAAACCACATTAAAATTGAGAAGTACAGTTAAAAGTGGAGCTCCCATCTCAGCCCCTGCCCAAATTCCCAGTTCAGGCCCTGGCAGAGACTTGCAGGCTGCTGTGAAATACTGCAGAACACTGAGCATTATTGACCAAACCCAAGCCCAGGTCCAAGAATATGAAGTTTTATTGATTTGTTTGCTTGTAGCTGGTGCTTCCCCCTGAAAGCTGCAGCATGGCCATGATTTGTTTTCATCTCCAACTTTTATATCTCTATTGATTTAGGACAGGCAGGAACAAAAAGGAGAATTGAAGTTGGGCCTTCAGATCTTGTGTTTGCCAAGAACTTGAGAGCTCTGAGGGAGAAATAGAAATTTATAAGTGCAGTTATCAGGGTATTGTTACTAATGCATGGAGCAAAACACTCCCAAGCAATTAATTAACGATGCTTTTTGTATCCCAAGGAAAGGATGTAGTCCATCCCTGTGCCAGCCAGAGATGGGTAAGGTCACCTTATCCATGAACAGCTCTGGAGTTCTTCAGTTCTTCACAGTTCTTCAGGAATTCTGTGGCCACCCAGAAATACAGAAAAATATGGACTTTTAATATATAGATACACAAAACTCTTATAATTAGATTCCAGTGGAAGTCCCAGTACTCCTGGAAGGCAGTTTATTTATTCAGATCAATGAGCACAAGCCAATGTATTGATCCAGTATAGAAAATGTTATTATTTGCTGGAAGATTTCTGCTATGGATGGCTGGGAAAAGAAATTGTGTCAAGTGTAAGGAAGGATTAAAGCATCATGTGGAAACTGCTATAAATGGGCCAGGAGAGCAGCTCCCTTTCAAAGGCCTTTATTACGGACAGCTCTGCGTGGGAAGGAGGAGGTGATCTCAGCTTTGTCTCTCAGCACAGCTGGGGCTGCCATCCTCACGAGAGTCCCTAGGAAAAGAGTGGTTGGCTCCTGGTCTAGGGTTGTCATGGTGGTCAGGTGCTATTAGTTCATGGTGACAAATCAAAGGCTACTCTGATTGGTAATCTGATGTCCCTCACTTTCTGCCGGCCCACAAATGTTGTTTTCAGTCTTTAATTTTACATTGGCTCGTTGTCCTTTGGGTCTTTTCTTTCCAAACGATGCTGGATTGTCTCTAATTTGCATGTAGCCTTGGGCGCACAGCCTCTTGGGAGCAGCAGGGGGATACCCGACGGAAGGGGGTACAGGTACAGGGTAGGTGGTAAAAGGGGTACAGGCTTCGACTGACAATTCATTTTAGAGCTTTAACATTTAACAAGTAAACCTTCAACAATTCTCACCAAGGACCTGTAGTTGGGGATTCCATTCCCCACAGAAACTGCCCTCAGTGGAGCTCTCCAGGTTCTGTCCAGAGGAAAGGAATGAACCCTGACTCTGTTCCACAGAGGTTTCAAATTCTCTTTTCTCTCTGCTGAAGAACACACCCAGGGTGTTTCCTTGACAAAATTTTGCAAATACTTTTTTTTTTTCCTTTTTTCTGCCATCTCTCTCTCTTTCCAGCACTTTATCCCTTTCCAGCTGCAGGAAACTCCCCATGCCCAAGCCCAGTGTGATTCCCTAGGAGAAGCTGGCTGCAGCAGCACAGCAGCTTTTGGTGACAGGACTCTGAGCAGAAACGTTTTGACCATCAGGGATCCCACTGCAAATTCCAAATGCTGCCCATAGCCTCAGGGAAATCCAATGGAGGAATTCTGCCAGCTGGTAAAATAAGGAGTGAAACTCTCTGTTTGGAATTCTGCTTCCCAATGATTGAGTACAGAACTAAAGCTGGGAAAAGAATTGTCCCCTCCTGACAGGGAGTTGTGCAGAGCCACAAGGGCCCCTCTGAGCCTCCTTTTCTCCATCTGAGCCCCTTTCCAGCTCCCTCAGCCTCTCCTGGGGCTCCAGCCCCTTGCCAGCTCTGTTCCTGCCCTGGGAAGGTGCCTCAGGTTGGGCCTGAGCAAACCCCAGAACGTTAATCCCATTTTTCCTGCCTGAGGGAGAGGGACACGCAGCTCCTGCTCAGCTTGATAAGACTGTGGTGCCCAAACCCGACAGGGAGCCTGGAAAATCTCATCCCACACATTGCCTTGGCTCTGCAAATAGGAATGTCAGCTCTGATTCCCAGGGGCACAGCAGAGGGAAGGTCTGGGTGCAGTGACTGCCAGGGCCCCTCTGAGCTCTGTTCCTTCCCAAATCCTGTTGCAAACAACCTCCTGCCACATCCCAAAATCTTTGTAATAACAACCTCCTGCCACGTTCCAACAGCTGGGACAGGCCCCACTCTTCCCTGTCCCTGCCCTTCCAGCTCTGCTCCTTCCCTGGGACATGCCAGCCACATTCCCAGAGTTCTAAAAAAGGGGGATGTTGACATTTTTCGGTGGAAGCTCCCAGCTGGATCCCTGCTGCCAAAGGCCAGGATGTGACACGTTCTGAGGTGCTCTGCTAGACGGGATTGTTGGAGCACAGAGCTGCCTCTTTATCCTGGGCAGCAGGTGCACAAACCTCCATCCAAAAAATATTTGCATGGAATTGGCATCACCTGCAGAGGCAGAGCCATGGTTTTGGGGTGGGTACAAAAGAAATGGGAACATTCCTCCCTACTCAGGCCGAGCAAATGGCCGCTTTTATAACCCCTCTCTGCTAATCCACATCCAGGCCAGCAAGCAGTGCAGACTCTGTTTTTCATCATGATGCTCGATGCAGAAAAAAAGAATAAAAATTAAGTGAGACAGTATTATATTTCAATTAAAAAGCCATGAAATTTTTGGCTGTGCTTTTTAATGTGATAATGTTAATTAAACCAAGCTCTCGTGTTCTGAAGTCTTATAAAATGTCTTGGAAATGGATAAAAAATAATAGTAGGAATAAAATTGGGCTATTTATCTACCCTGAGATTAAAGGGCTTCTTGTTTCCTTTGTGAATTTAGATTTCCAGAATTAAATGAGTGTGAAGTAATGATATTTTTCAGTAGAATCATTATCATTTTTATTGCAGTGGAATGTGTGCAGAATTTCACTGTTATTGTACTTAACTCACCTAATTGGGTGAGTGGGCTGTGTTCTCGTGGGGAACAGGCCCCAAAATCCAGCTTTTCCACCAAATTCTTGCCAGTCTGATTTTTCTGGAAGCTTTTCTCTCCTGGGGGATGCAGGCAGTTGGTGCCAAGCTGATTTTGCTTAAATATCCCTCATAAAAGCAAAAAAGGCACTTTTTAGCCTCTCCACAAGGCCTGGACTTGTAGTACATCCATATTTAGGAGGTATAACACATAAAAATCTACCTAAACCTCAGTTTATTACATATATATATATATATATATATTTAAGATGTGAACCACAGGTGGAGTCCCCAGCAGGGCCAGACTCAGGTCTGCAGCAAAAATGGAGACGTTTGGGGACAAATCTGTCAATGTCCTTTGGATGAAGTAATGACTGCTTGGCATTGCACTGGGAAAAGTGAACAGGGAATTTTGAGGTGCTGCCATGGGCTCTGAGTGCGCACAAAACCCAAAACCTGCCCCTGAAATAACCCTGGGCAGGGCAGAGCAGCTGTGGAAGAGGCTTGGGAAGAGGGAAAAGCTCCTGATGCAGATCCCAAAGGTGCTGCTGGAGCCACCCTGAGCCCTGGCACTGCCCAGCCTGGCTCTGGCACTTTGGACACATCCTGGGCAGAGCCAGGCTGAGCCAGGCTCTGCTCTGGGCATGGCCCAAGGCACCCAGGAAAGGACAAGTCCTGGGCATTTCTAGGTATTTTATTGACATTTTGAGGCCATTCTTCCACACGTGTGAGGAGAGCAGAGAGTTCCTCCAGGGCAGCACAGTCCCAGCTGCAGGGGACACTCAGTGGGAATGTCATCCTGGGATGAGCTGGGTTGGGAAGGCCCTCAGAGACTGAGTCCAACCATCCCCAGCACTGCCAGGGCCACCTCTGGCCATGTCCCCAGGTGCCACATCCAACAGGTTTTTAAATCCCTGGAGAGAGGGTGATTCCACCACTTCCCTGGGCAGCTGTGCCAGGTCTGGATGACCTTTTCTGTGGAGAACTGTTCCCAATATCCAACCTCCACTTCCCCTGGCCCAATCTAAGGCCGTTCCCTCTCCTCCTGGCCCTGTTCCCTGGGACCAGAGCCCAACCCTCACCTCACCTCACCTCACCTCACCTCACCTCACCTCACCTCACCTCACCTCACCTCACCTCACCTCACCTCACCTCCTGTCAGGGCTTTGTGGGAGCCAGGAGGTCCCCCCTTATCACATCAATCTGATTTCTCACCCCACATTAATGCATGCCTGGTTTATGGGAGTTAAAGGCCAGGAGGAAGGAAGGAACCCAGTGTATTGGATTGTCCTGGCTATTGTCTGGGGACTTCAGGAACAAATAGGAGTAATAATGGTCCCACCATTCTTACAGTGAGGTAGAATGGGACTTTTCCTGCAGAATTCCACATTTCCAGGAGCATCAGAAATTCAGAGTGATCAGAGAAATACAATACAGAAAAAAAATATATACACATAAATACATAGAAATAAATACATGTCCTTTTCCTGGCTCAGATATTTCCTTGCCACAGTCCAAGGTGTGCTTGGAGCAGCTGCTGAACATCTCCACACCCTAAAATCAGTTTGTGGCAGAATCTGAAGTCTGAGATCCAGGATTTGATACCCATTTGTGTCTCTATTACCCTGAGCCAATGCCATCATTTATATTTTCCTCCCTTCTTAGCAATCTACTTTGATTGTGTCAGTCATTGACCTTTGAAGGTTTATCCAACCAAATTTGTGATGCTGGAGAGACAGCTGAGCTGGGCACAGAGTTCCCCTGGAGCTGCTGCTTCCTCTCTCTGAGCTGGAGCAGAGCAATCCCAGCTCCCAGTCCAGAGAGGGGCAATAAAGCTGGGCAATCATCCTGGAAACTGCAGGGGAGATGTCTGCTGATAGCATAGATTTGTCAGCCTGACATTCTTTATTGCTCTTCAAAGTCCAGCCTCTAATGGGGACTTTGGGGCCAGGAGACTTTATGATGCCAAGGCAGGGATGGGTCAGGACTCCTCTGCCCTCAAGGCTTTGCTGCTGTTTTTCCCTCTACTCCACGCTCTGAGCAGAGGAAATGAAGCTGAGGAGATTTATACCAAAAAGGAGATGCTTCTTGGGCTTCTGGCTTTTTCTCCTGACAAACACTCCCCCCACGCCTGACTATCCCTCCAACATCCGAAATTGCACTGGAAGATTAAATATTTGGGCAGAGGGGTGGGGACTGGCCTAGACCTGATGATTTCAGGATCTCACTCTAAGTGCCTTGGCGAGGGGCACATGGGAAGCTTTAGTGACAGAGGCACTGAAGCAGAACAGATTTTCCTGTAATACCCAGATTTTAAAGTGGTTTTGCAATTCATGAAGCTGCTGCTCAACATCAAACGGGGTTTATAAGATTTTTCCCCTCTCTAAGCGCCAAAGGCTACTGAAGCTGAGCATGCACAGGGTAGGGGAGGCCTGGGACTGGTCCCAGTGGTCCTCCTGTGAATCAGAAGTGACAGTAATGAGGTCAGGGAGGGGTTAAGGTTGGTGACAGTGGCACTAGGGTGAAGCCCCCTCTCTGAGGGTGTCCTGTGTGGCAGATGAGACAAACACGGGGTGGGCTGGGTAAAAATTCCATCTTAAAAGTGCTTTGTGTGTTCTTCATACCTTGGAGAGCACCTCCAGCAGGGCAGGAACGCCTTCCTGGGACTCCCATCCTGCCTCCCCAAGACCATGGAGTCATGGTTGGGTTCACGGCATCACAGAGGCTGAGTTCATGGAATCACAGAGGTTGGGTTCATGGAATCACAGAGGTTGGGTTCATGGAACCACAGAGGTTGGGTTCATGGAATCACAGAGGTTGGGTTCATGGAATCTCAGTGGTTGAGTTCATGGAATCACAGAGGTTGGGTTCATGGAATCACAGAGGTTGGGTTCATGGAATCTCAGTGGTTGGGTTCATGGAACCACAGAGGTTGGGTTCATGGAATCACAGAGGTTGGGTTCATGGAACCACAGAGGTTGGGTTCATGGAATCTCAGTGGTTGGGTTCATGGAATCACAGAGGCTGGGTTCATGGAATCACAGAGGTTGGGTTCATGGAATCACAGAGGTTGGGTTCATGGAATCTCAGTGGTTGGGTTCATGGAATCACAGAGGCTGGGTTCATGGAATCACAGAGGTTGGGTTCATGGAATCACAGAGGTTGGGTTCATGGAATCTCAGTGGTTGGGTTCACGGCATCACAGAGGTTGGGTTCATGGAATCTCAGTGGTTGAGTTCATGGAATCTCAATGGTTTGGTTTGTGGAAGGGATTTGAAAGATCATTTCATTCCACCCCTGCCATGGGCAGGGACACCTTCCACTGTCCCAGGGTATTCCAGCCTGGCCTTGGACACTTCCAGGGATCCAGAGGCAGCCACAGCTTCTTTGGGAACCTGTGCCAGGGCCTCCCCACCCTCCCAGGGAAGGATTTTCCCCCAGTATCTGCTGCAGGAATCCCCTCAGTGAACCGAGAGCCTGGAACAAATGCTGTGCTCATTTGCACCCTCTAGGCACAACCAACACTTTTGGGAACGTCATTCCCAGTGTTTCCTGTGCTGATGTCCGAGCACCCAGCAGTTGAGTAACTAAGGCCTGGTACCCACCTTTAATCACATCTAATCAATGCTCCATAAGGAGGAGGTTTAAAACACATTTTTTATGCATGGCTGCCTACACTGGGAAGACTCATTAGCACCAAATCATCAATACAGCCTGAACTCCAGAGTAACTCCTGGATGGAATCAATTATGCCAATGGAGAAGGGGAAGGATGGAACAATGAGAGGGAGGAGGAAGGTGTTAAACAAAACAAAGCCTTTTGGAAATATTTTGCGTTTCCTCTAAGACATCGTCAGCCTCCTTCAGTGTGTTAGGCTGTCGGGGTCTGAGGAGATTTCCAGCTGAGGTGCTGCTCCAGAACCACAAGAGGGCAATGGAGAATGGAGCCAGGGCCGTGCCCGGGCTGGGAGGGGAGCAGGAGGTGACTCGGTGCTCTGCCCCGACAGCGCCCAAAAAATGCCACCGCGCAGAGGAAGAGGTGCAGTGTGCCAGTCAGAGCTCCTGGGTTTCCAGCAGGGCTGTTTGGGAATCGATGAGGCTTTATTCCAAATACAACATCTGTCTGCCGGGGAGCCCGCGCTCCCCAAATTTCATTGAGCCCGCAGCCAGGCGGGCTCGGCACCGGCACCGAGAGGTGCGTGCAGCAGTATCGATCTCCCGGCTAAGTGTCCTAATGAAACAGAAATCTGCTGTCATTTGCATTGCCATCTGTCACCAGGAGACGTGAGCAATGCTACAAGCAGAACAATGGCCGTAATTCAATTGGAGAACGCAGCCCCTCTCAGCAGGCACAAAGCGCCGGCCAGCCCGACACCTTTGGGGCCCGTGGTGTTTTCTGTGTTAAAAATCATCAGAGGGCAATAAGGAAATCAATCAGTGGAGTTTTAAAGGAATTTCCAGTTACGGGCAGGGTACTTGTTGCACCAGACCTCTTCAGGCTGGTGTGATTTCAAGTCCATCAGCATGGCTGGAGCAGAGCCGTTTGATGTTCCTGGTGTTCTGCTGTCCCACGGATTGGGGAAACTGCTGGGGAAGGAGCAGTGCAGGACATGGTGACACTGGTTGATGGAGAGGTCACTTTGCCAATGCTCCCCAGGCCTCTGGTGATGCAGGACTCCCCTACTCGGGAGTTTTCAGGGAAATTAATCCAAGCTAACTTCTCCAGCAGATGGTTAAACCATATAAGTTAAACCATATAAGCAGCTCATTCCCAGTGAAAATGGGCTTGATTCAATTGAGCCGAGTTCAGTTTAACTCTGGTTCATCAGAGCACTGCAATATTTGCTCCTGTGCCTGGGACACGGCTCAGACACAGACACAGAGCCTGCAGGGCTGGGGCAGTCAAGGGACACCAAAATGCTCCAGAGGTGGCCCTCAGCCCCATTTTTCAGTTATTTCTGTCTGATTTGCAGCTCTCTGGACACAGATGCATCCAGGCTGTGCTGCTCCCTGCTCAGCCAGGCTGGACATGGCCCTCAGGCATCTCTGGGTGCTCTCCCAGAGCAGTTGTGGCTGCCCCTGGATCCCTGGAAGTGTCCCAGGCCAGGCTGGATGTTGGGGCTTGGAGCAGCCTGGGACAGTGGAAGGTGTGGAATGGCAGGGGTGGAGTGAAATTATTTCCATGGTCCCTCGTGCCTGGGTGCTTCTGTCCCTCATAATCCTTCTTTTCTGCTCCTCCACCACAGACCTGGGAGGGTCAGACCAGTTTCAGCACAGCTGGAGCAGCTGCTGGGGCTGCCCTTAGTGCTCACCCCCAGGAAACAGGAACAGGAGAATCTCTCCAAAATCTCCAACTCCCTTTCCTCCATCCCCCTGTCACTCGTTTGTTCCTCTGACTGTTCCCGTTTTGTGCAGCAGCAGTGACCAACAACCCCACCCCATCCCAGAGGGGCAGCAAAATCATTGGGGTCAGATTTCTGAGCAGCCTTTGGCCGCTACCTGGGGGAAATGCTGGGATGCCAGGAGAAAGGGACCTGTGTCCCAGAGCTGAGCACACAGGGGCTGGGACTGAGTCCCCAGAGCTGCCTCCCCCACCCTGAGGCCATGGGCACACCGGGAGGAGCAGTGGGCACTGCCAGGACTTATCCTCTGGTTTGCA
This sequence comes from Cinclus cinclus, assembly GCF_963662255.1. Lineage (NCBI taxonomy): Eukaryota > Metazoa > Chordata > Aves > Passeriformes > Cinclidae > Cinclus > Cinclus cinclus. Next base: position 1,295,349 of record NC_085071.1, on the reverse strand, counting down.
CTTGGGTTTATTTTCTGTTAAAAAAAGATAAAACCACTGTCTTTGTGCAGAGGAGCCAGAGGAGAGCTCAGATCTCCACAGGGCTGATAAACACAACTCAGAGCAGAAGAAAAGGGGAGAACCATTCTGATTGTGCCCCAGCTTCAAAGCCAACCCTGCTGCAGCCACAGGCTGCTTCCTCTCCCTGCTCCATTGTTTTATCCCTTCCCAATCCCATATCTGGGCTTTGCAGCGCTACCACTCAGGCCACAAACCCCTCTGGAAGCACCATGGGAATGCAGGGCTGTGTGCTCTGCTGGACTGGCAGAGATAATGGGTGTCCAAATTATTTTTTTGGAAGCTTTTCCTGAAGTGTTTATCTGGCAGGCCCAGGCTGTGGGATCGATGTGCTGCTGGGAGCTCGCTCACTTTCCATCTCAGCAGCTTTTCTCTGGGAGAGGCTGGGCTGGAGCTTGCCTGGTGACAGGCCCTGATGAGCCAGGTTCTGTTCTCTTTGACAGCTCTCCAGAACATCCTGTGTCATTTTTATGGGGATCAAAGCTTGGAATCCCTCATAAAACCAGAATATTTTCCTATTAATCGAGGGTCTCTCTCATCCAGCTGATGATCCCTATTAATGACCCCACACCTGGTACCAATCCAGGCTGTCCTTTTTGAGGGAACCAATTAGTGAAGATGAATTTGATTAATCTTCCTTTGGCAGAGGAGAATCAGAGCATTGGATTCTCCTGGACTGGGGCGCTTGGAGCCATGTAGGGACTGAAGGGGCTCCAGCCTAGAATGAGCTTGCTGGGAGTTCCTCCCCTGCCTGGTCATTGCCAGGAGGGACAGGCAGGTGTGGAAAGGGATGGAGAAAAGTGGGGGGGAAATAACTGAGAGACTCCACTCTACCAGCCCTGGAGGAGAGGAGAGGAGAGGAGAGGAGAGGAGAGGAGAGGAGAGGAGAGGAGAGGAGAGGAGAGGAGAGGAGAGGAGAGGAGAGGAGAGGAGAGGAGAGGAGAGGAGAGGAGAGGAGAGGAGAGGAGAGGAGAGGAGAGGAGAGGAGAGGAGAGGAGAGGAGAGGAGAGGAGAGGAGAGGAGAGGAGAGGAGAGGAGAGGAGAGGAGAGGAGAAACACTCCTGGTGAGAGGCTCAGCCTGATATCCCTGAAACTCCTGGATGGAGCACCTGGAGCCCTGGGACAGCCACACAGGGGAGAGAGGGAGCTGGGCTGTGCTGGGAAGGAGATGCTGGGAGGGAGGGCTCCCACTGCAGGAAAAGGTGCTGTGGTGGAGCCATGCCAGGCCCACAGGGCACCCTCTGCCTGAGCCCAGACACTTTTCCCTGGCATGTTCACCACTGGAATAACTGCCTTTTCCATGGCATTCCATCCATGGAATAACTGCACTTTCCATGGCAGGTCCTTGCCTTTGGTGCAGGGCATCCCAGCCCAATGCTCAGCCCCCCCTCCAGAGGCTCCAGCAGAGGTTCAGCTGCACCATGGCTGGAAATTCCATTTAATTCCTGTGGTGTTTGTCAATATTTTCCTGTCTGGTATTAAATGAACATAATTGGTGCAGCTTAAAAATGAGGGAAGCTCTTTAATGCAGCTGCTGTCCCAGTATTTGCCCCTGAGTTTCCAAAGCTGTAATTCCCTTCTCTCCCACCATTGGTAATAATCCCTTAAAAGCCTGGAAGTGGAATGCACTGCCTGCCTTTGCAATTGTTTTTCTTTGTTATGTTGCTCAAACAAAGAGTAAAACATGCACTTGAAGACTCTGTGACTTTTTATTTTCGATTAAGGGGAATAAACAAAGAAGGAACAAATCTTAAACACTCTGGGAGAGGAAGCATCTGATCAGTACCTGAGCCAAAAGCTGCTACAGCAACAGCTCGTGCTGCTTCCACAGCCCCCAGAAATGAAACCCTCGGAGATGACTTTGCTCTTCCCGAACATTCAGAGCCTGCTGAGACCCCAGCAGGGCTCATTTGCTGCGAGTCCCTCCCTCTGTCACCCCCGTGGGGCTGGATCCCACATCTCCAGATGTGTCCCAAAACAAGGGGGCTGTTCTGGAAGCCACGGCAAGGCCGTGCTTGGGAAGACGCCTCGGGAAGCCCTGAGCACACTTTGCTGTTTGCACGACCCTGTGGCTGATTCCCGAACATCCTGGATCCACTGGGGTCTATAAAATGTCCAGGAAAATGGGAGTTGCTTTAGAGGAGCTGATGCTTGGGGGTTTTTGGGAACCGGCAATTGTCTGCTGGATCTGCTGGAGCCTGGAAGGAGCAGGAACAGCGCGGGGGCTGCTCTGGGGAGGGTGTGCTGTCCTGGCAGCCCCAAGGGCAGCCGAGCTCACAGCCAGGCTCCAGAGCACCCAAAGGAGCTGATTCGAGTTCAGCAACGCTGCCGAGGCTCAATATCAGAATTCCCCTGATGGACTGATGTCCTTGGGGGCTGTGCTGGCTTACAAACACCCCCAGAGGAGCTGAGCTTGTGAGTGTGAGGCGTGAGAGAACCATCAGATGTTACCATGTCTGGCTGTGGCTCTGACATCGTATCCTGAAATCCCCCCGAACATTCCAGAGCTCAAATTTCTGCTGCTTGCCGTTTTTTTCAACAATGTTATCTCCATTATTCTGCTCCTAACAAGCTGTAGCCTCACTTTCTGGGGGACACAAGCAGGGACAGGCTCCCTCCCTTGCCCAAAACCGTTTTGTTCCCCTCTGATTCCCTCCATCTCTTTCCATAAACTCTAAGCCCGTGATTGACAGCCCAATTTAAACTTAATGTTTAATATTGCAATCAGGAGCAATATTTTGTGTTTGCTTTTTGAAGTGAGGAGAAAGGGTGGCAGCATTTGCCTCTTTGCAATCATTTCACCCTCAAAAGGGAACACATCCAGCAAAGTGAAATTCTGCTGGTGAAGAAGAAAAAGAAAAGGAGAGGGGGGATAAAAAAGAGCCAAGATTAACATCCTTTAAAATGTTCCTGTTTACTCCTATCATCTCAGAGCTAACTTTAAATAGGATAAAATGATCCTTTAATCCCCTTTATCTTCTTAAGAGCTGCTGTAAAAGATCTACTTGACATTTGAGAAATGGGAAAAAAAATAGGAGGTCTTGTAATATTCCTCAGAAATGGTGGATGGGAGAGATTTGAGTTGAACAAACTGGGAAGATTTGTCTCCTCAGCTAGGCAGAAATTTCTGTGGGCTCTGCTGGGGGACCCCACAGGGCAGGAGCACATCCTTGTAGCTCCTGCTTTGTCAGGACAGGCCCAGGGCAGGGGCTGGATCCTGAGGTCTCCTTGGAAATCCATCTGATAGCAGGAGAGGAGGTTGGGAGAGGTTTGCCATGCTCAGGGAAGGTTGGGAGAGGTATTTCACGCTTAGGAAAGGAGACTGGGAGAGTTTCCCATACTCAGGAAAGGAGATTGGGAGAGGGTTTCCATGCTCAGGAAAGGCTGGGAGAGGTTTTCCATGCCTAGGAAAGGTTGGGAGAAGTTTTCCATGCTCAGGAAAGGAGGTTGGGAGAGGTTTTCCATGCCTAGGAAAGACTGGGAGAGGTTTTCCATGCTCAGGAAAGGTTGGGAGATGTTTTCCATACTCAGGAAAGGTTGGGAGAGGTTTTCCATACTCAGGAAAGGTTGGCAGAGGGTTTCCATGCCTAGGAAAGGTTGGGAGAGGTTTTCCATGCTCAGGAAAGTTTGGGAGAGGTTTTCCATGCTCAGGTTGGCACTAAAACCCCTCCCTGTTCTCGGTGCTGTTCTGCCTTTGAGGATCTGGCGTCTCTCCCTGGCTCGTTAGCAGCGGCCTCGTTTGCACAGCATCTGCTTAGCCCTGGATAAATATTCCCTGCAGTTACTGAACATTCCTCTCCATTTCCAGCCTGGGTAGAGCCATGGATCATGAATAAATTATGGGAGCTGCAGCTTGGAGCTGAGCAATGTCTGCTCCTCACGCTCAGCCCCTCAGGGAGCAGCCTCTCCCTCCTGTCCCCCTTTTCCAGTGAGGAATGGCAGAGGACACCCCCAGGGGGCTCCCAGGGATGGACTGTCCCCCTCAGCCCAGCTGGGGGCAAAGTTTGGAGTGCTGGATTGGGGTTTGGGATTTGATATTAGGATTTGGGCTCCATGGGCTGCTCATTCCCAGCAGGATGAGAGCCTGATTGGAAGAACAGCCCCACAATCTCATTTCCTGCTCTTTCCCCACACATCCCTGGAGTTAACACTGCTTCATTTGCAGCCACAAACAGAGCTCCCCAGAAAAAACCCCAGACAGAAAAACCTGAGTGCAAACCCCCCAAACAATCCCTCATTTGCTCCTCTTCATTCTTCTCCCACATAACAACTCAGGAAGTTCTGATTCCTGAGCTTTGGCAATGACATCTTTAAGCCCGGCCCTGGCAGCTGGAATTTCACAGCCCTGAACTGGGTTTGGGTGACATTTGGGGAAGTTTTTACTCCTGTTAATGGCTGCTATCTCAGTTATTGCAAGGTTCAATCGAAGAAAAACTCAAAAATTTTCTTTTCAAGGACTGAAAACCCTACTTTTGTAGATTCTGGGTGAGCTTTTCAAGTGCAGCGGTTTTGAACTCAGCACAGCTGGGAAACAAAGGGAAGGAAATGCCCCCAGCCATCTCCTGTAATTTGAGGCAAAACAGAACCAAATATAATCATCCCTGTGGGGTGGGGAGAATTATTCTGCTCTTAATGATTTATTTGACTGGAACACCTTGTGCAGGTGAAGAATTTTCTGAGAGTTTTCATGGCAGTAGGACTGACCTAGACAGGTTTAAATCCTTGCAGGAATTTGCTGCTCTGTCCAGGCCCTGTTTGTGCTGAGTTCAGTGTCAGTGCTGCGCAATCTGGGTTTTGTTCAACTTCAAATTGTTGAATTACTGAGAGTTTTCTACAGCATCACCCCGGGAGAAAACCTGAAGTCTTGAAAGGTGATATTAAAACCCTACAGATTCAGCAGTCAGGGATTAATAAGGTCACCCTCCTCACACCTTCTTAATTCTTATTTTCCTCCAGAAAATCTTCATTAACACACAGAAAGGTGGATGCCTGCTGCTGGTGTTTGCATGGGAGGCCTTTGAGGGCAGGGAGTGAAGCAGGATCAGGAAATTTCATTCCCAATCTCTAAGAATAAAAAGATGACTCTGGTAGGGTCAGGCCAGGGGAATTTCAGGTTGGATTTCAGGAACAGTTTCTTGCCTGGAGGGGTGGTCAGGCATTGCTGGAGGCAGTGGGGTGTTCCCATTACTGGAAGTGCTCAAAAACCAACAGATGTGTCCTGGGGGATCCGTGGTGACTGTGGTGGGGGTGGGATGAGGTTGGATTTGAGAATCTTGGAGGACTTTTCCAAAGCAAACAATTCTGTGGCTCTCAGGCAGCTCTCCCAGCTGCAGGACCAGCCAGGGGTGGTGCAGACACCCCAGAGAGGAACTTTTCCACCTGCAGAATAATCTAGTTCCACCTAGGACTCCTCCCTGAGCTGGGAGATGAGGCCGGGACACTCGGGGAGGTTTTGGAGTTTCACACCTCCTGCAGGGGCAGGAGTGGCTCAGAATTCCTGATTTCATGCTCCCATTCCTTCCCTGCTCACCTTCCCTGATCCCTGCTCGCCTTCCCTGCCCCTTGCTCACATTCCCTGTTCCCTGCACATATTCCCTGCCCTGGTGGGACTCCTCACAGATGAGTGGGTTTAGCTCAGTTTTCGCCTGGGAATGCACCGAAGTTGCTTTAACCGATGCTGTGCTCCTGGCGCTCCAGCGCTGTGGGAAGCAGGACGGGGAGAGGGGAGCGGGAGGAAGGGGATGCAGGGGATGAAGAGGATGAAGGGAATGAAGAGGATGCAGTACCTACTCCATCACCTCCCGCTGCTCCATCCCAAACCCTCCACAGGCTGCTCGTAACTGCGGGGTGATTACGGCCCTGCAGTCACTGGGGTGGGGCTTTCCCAGGCGATTCTTCCACTCGACTACTAAAAAGCTTCTGGGCTGTACCTCAATTATTCAGGATACAGGGTTCTTCCATCAGAAACGGCCCGGTGTCTCTGAGAAGGGAGGGGCATTCCAGGGAAGTGCTCCTGGACTGTGGGAAAAGAGCAAAGTTCTGGTTTATCCTTTATCCCAACTTTCCTGAGAAGAAAAAGGGGACTGGAAGTTTTGGGTCTCTCCCATGGGAGGAGGAGCAGCCAGGGAAGGATCTCCCCCCAGCTGTGCCACTGGATCTGACTGCCCAGGGAAAGCCGGGATTGTAGGGGAGTTCCAAAGGGCTCTGAACAAACCGACTCAGAGGGAGACAAAGATTGAGGAGAATTTGGGAACGGAGGGGATTTTATACCACGGGAGATTTGGAAATGATAGGAAACCTGCACGATCACCACCCAGGCAGGGGCACAGAGGGATGAGAAACGTTTTGGGTTCAGCTCTTCCCTGATGTGTGACTGTTGATATAGGATGCAAAAACCAGGGTAGGAGAGAGGGAAAGAAACACAGATACAACAGAATATGGGAAATTGTATTGCAGATAAATATCGTGGCAGTATAGAATGGTTTGGGTAAGAAGAACGTTAAAGCCCATCCCATCCCACCCAGTGCCAGCCCTGCCATGGCAGGGACACCTCCCACTGTCCCAGGCTGCTCCAGCCCCAGTGTCCAAGCTGGCCTTGGGCACTGCCAGGGATCCAGGGGCAGCCACAGCTGCTCTGGGAATTCCATCCCAGCCCTGCCCACCCTGCCAGGGAACAATTCCTTCCCAAGATCCCACCCAGCCCTGCCCTGTGGCAGTGGAAGCCATTCCCTGTGTCCTGTCCCTCCATGCCTTGTCCCCAGTCCCTGTCCAGCTCTCCTGGAGCCCCTTCAGGCCCTGGGAATAAGAAGGAATGGCATTATGGTGTGGGAATGATGGAGCTGCTGGAACACTGGGAGAAAGTGCCTTTGGGATGAGGATCTGGGATCTCAGGGATTGTCCAGCCTTTGTCCCTGGCAGTGTCCTGGAGGAGCCAGGATGTGCAGAGGGACCCAGTGAGGGACTCTCCCTGTGGGATGTACAGGAATTTTCCCCCCCTCCATTGCTGATTCCAGCACAGCCAGCCCAGGGACACAACCTCACGGTCATTGCCCACGCCAGGGAGATTCCCTGTGCTTCCAGCTCCTGGGAATGTGCAGCTCCTGGGAAGAGCCCCAGAAATCATGGAAAGGGACCTTGAATGTCACCTCATTCCAGCCCCCAGATGGCTCCAAGTCACCAGGGACACTTAAAAACCAAAGATGAATCCAACTCAGCACCTGCAGCCAAGGGATTTGGAGTGCCAGGAAAACGAGGGAATGCTCCTCCACTGCAGGGAAATGCCGGAGTTACAACACACCGACATCTGGGGAAGAAAAAATATTTTATCACAGGAGTTAGAAAATGCAAATAAGTGTCTGGAGGGTGCTTTTGGAGAGCATTGAAGCAAGTTGAGGACTCGCTTCTCTATTTTAAATCCCCTCTGCTTCCAAGCTCCATCTTTCACTGCCTTTCAAAACCAGGTCTTTTATTAACGAGAGTTAAATTACATAACACTGAAAAAAGAATTTAAAATAATTACTTCCTAACCCCATTTGCAAAGCCCTGAAGCACGAGGCTTTATTACCCTTATCTTAACTTTCTTAACTACTAATGTTTGAGCAGCTAGGAAATTATCCTTTCCCGTCAGAAATTCCAGCTGCAGTTATTTTTGCCACATTTTATTAGCCCGCCATGTATCGATAATAATCGTAGCATATTGAGGTGTTTCAGCAGGAGACATTAAGGCCAATCAAGTGAATAATTCAACATTTTCAGAATTGTCTGAACACAAATTTGCACAATAGCCTGTGACAAAGGAATCTTTGGGGGACGATCAAATAAATAACAGTCATTTTTCAAGAAGGCTGCAACGCTTTCAAAAGAATAATCCTGGCCTCTTTTTTAACACTGTGCCATTATTATTCACGGATGGTGGCATTGGAAAGCTCTGGAGCTGAGCTCTGCAAACTTCTCTGTGCTGCTCTGGGGAGTGGCAGTTCCTGCCAGCACAGATCCCAGATTCCTTCAGCCCTGCACCTGGATTTTCCCATTTCTTGGTCAAAAAATAGAGAATTATGGAGTGGTTTGGGTTGGGAGGATCTTAAAAATGATCCAGTGCCATGGGCAGGGACACCTCCCACTGTCCCAGGCTGCTCCAAACCCTGTCCGGTCTGGCCTTGGACACACTTGGTACAGATCCTCTGGGAATTCCATCCCAGCCCCTCACAGCCCTCACAGGGAGGAATTCTCTCCACACTTCTCACCCCAGATTCCCCTCTTTCAGTTTGAACCCACTGCTCCTTGTTCTACCCCCACAGTTCTTGATGAATATTATAAATATGTTTTATATAACACTATATATTGGTGGGGTTTTATGGTTTGACTACAAAACCCATATAAGAACAGTACGTCCCTATGCACATTCTACATTTTGTCACCCTGGGGTTTTACACATTTCCTGGAAAGCATTTCCATCCTGTCCTTTTTTCCTACAGTACTTTTTCAGTGTAAAAGATGAGAAGCGCCCACAAAGCTCCAGCTTAGCTGGGACCATGATTTCTGAGGAGAAGATTTTGTCTCAGTTTAAGCCTGGATTTTCCAGACAGTGCTTTTGGAGTAGCCTGGATTTGGGGGCTTTCAGCTGCATCTCAGCAGCTCTTCCTGAGGAGCCCAGGAGCTGAATTATCTCTGTGCAACAGCAAAAACTGCTCAAGGATAAAAACAATTTCTGAGCTCTTATCAAACCTCTCCTTTACCTGTCAGGATTCACCTGCCCAGCCCCCTGGGCTCTCTGATAAGGCAGAGCTTCCTCAGAGCACCAGGATGGGCCTTTCCCATAGGGATTTGGAGCATCCCCAGCACAGACCTTCAGCTACCAGGGCTGGGGTGGGCTCAGTGTTCCTTTGGCTGCTTTTCATTTAATACTTTTTAGAAAATTGTTAATCCAAATGGCTGCAGTACTGATTTCTCCATACTTTCTCTTTTTGCAAATAAAAGCACCTTTTTACCCCCTTGTTTCTGATAAATAATACTTTAAAATCTGCTGGGAAATATCCTGGGATACAGGTAGGATATCTTAATGGGACCAGGCAGGGGAAGAGAAGTGCCAAAAATCAGGGTCAGGAAAGTCTGGGGCTGCAGAGCCTTGTGTGATCTTCATCAGAGCTGGGAGTTACAGCCCTGGCCGTCCCTACTGCTCCCACCCCAAATCCAGGGGTCAAGCAGTGGCTCCTTTCCCACTGCCCTGCACTTCTCACTATTGATTTATTCCTTCCAAACTGAGCTCCCATTTGCTGGGATCATTGTTCATCACCCCTGTCCCAGAGCCGGGGCAGTAAAGCAGCACCTGCACCATCCACCTCCCAGTGCTATCCCTGCTCCTCCCCTGCCTCGTTTATCAGCAGACACTGGATGTCACCAGGCTTTGGGAGCTGTTCCCTGGCTCCCTGTGCCCCTGCTCCTTCAGCTGCTCTCTCCATGGTGATAAAAACCCATTACCCTGCAGGAGCAATGCCATGGTTATTTACTGCTGTCTCCTAAAGAATGTTCTGGGATCTGGCTGCCCTTCATCCCTCACTCTGAGTGCCTGGGATGGGACTTTCCACCTCTCATCCCCATAGCCAGACTCCAGGGCTGTGAAATGATGAGAAGAGCACAGGGGGCAGGAATTGGGATGCCTCAGAAGTGGGAGGCAGCCAGAGCTGGGAGAGGCTGATGGGTGTTAATTGTTTTATCAAATAATGAGAGTGAGGGGAAGCACCTAGGGCTGCTGTACTGGGCAAGGTGGGAACTGGAGGCAGAAATGCCCCCAGTTCTGGAGATCTGGCCTTGGAATGAGATGGGAAATAAAGGAGTTAATCTGCATTTAAAGCCAGCAAAATCCCACAGCTTCTGAGCTGGGGGGGGGAGGAGCCAAAGGCATCAAACACACCAAACACCCGACACTTCCACTAGATAAATCCCAGGGCTCCTTGTAGCCCCACAAGGCATCAGAAACAGTGAATTGTTCCAGCAGTTAAATCTGCAGGTGGCTCCAGGTAAGCCTTTGGAATTGTGGATCCCCTTGGCTTCAGGGAGCTGCAGGAGGGAATTTGTGGATTTAACAATAAACTCGGGTTGGGAAAGTACTTGAGTCAGCACAGCCTGGAGAGGTGGAAGCAGTCACGGAATCCTGGAATGGTTTGAGATGGAAGTGACACATTAAAGTTCATCCAGTTCCACCCCAGGGACACCTCCCATTGTCCCAGGCTGCTCCAGCCCCAGTGTCCAACCTGGCCTTGGGCACTGCCAGGGATCCAGGGACAGCCACAGCTGCTCTGGGAATTCCATCCCAGCCCCTTCCCACCCTGCCAGGGAACAATTCCTTCCCAAATCCCATCTACCCTCACCCTCCTCCTTTTCCTGCAGACAGTTTGAAGGAGGTGAGCTCTGCTCCTGTGGATGTCTGGGAATCCTTCTGGATCCTTGTGCTCAGACATGGGAAGATCCCAGCAGGTGGAGAGGGGATGCTGCACATCAGAAGGGCAAGAAAAGCAGAGCAGGATGGTTTTCTGAAGATACTGAATTAATCAAATCAATAGTTTGAAGCACTTAGTACCTAAAGTGGTGGAGCTTGATTATAAAAGGCTGTGTAAACATAATGTAGAAATACTCAGTAATTGGCAGCTTGTCGGGGGGAAATGGATCTGCTGTCTGTGGATAGAGTGCCTGTGTGTGCATAATCATAATTTATCTCTTTACAGAGTGCTCAGGTATTAATCAACTGTAACAATAAAGCTCTGAGTAAGTGCTGAGTGCAGCTCCAATCCCCACCTGGCTGGATGGAGGCAAATCCACCTCAGAAGCTGGCAGAGGGCTGGTCTGGCACTGAGCACGAGCTGGGCTTTGTAAGGCTCAGAATTAGCCACCAGCTCTGTCAAACCTGAACTTACATGCTTCTCACTAGATCATGGTGGCCTCGGGGTGTTTGTGAGCTGCTGGGACTGGGCTCTGGAGGGGGCTGAAGCTGGACAAGACTGGGAAAGGCAGCTCAGGAAAAGCCCCTGTGCCTGAGGACTAGCAGAGCTGGGCACTTTGGGATTTGAGCCTGTGATCCCAAGCCCTCCTGCTGCCTGATCCTGACATATTCCATGTTGCAGGACATGAGTATCACAGAGGATATCTGGCAGTGCACAGCCAGGGTGAATTAGAGCCATCAATTCTTTATTTGTGCTCGGGTTAAACCAACACCAAGAGCACATCCTGCTGGGAGAGCTGGATCCTGCTGGGGACAGGGCAAAAGTGGAGCTTCCTCCCTCTCTCTCCTGCTCTCAGCCCCGATCAGCTCACCAGAAGAGTGTTTAAGCCAAGGCTTTAAGTTTAGCCATTAATTTCAAGAGCTATTTTTAAATAGAGTGGAAGATAGATATGAGTGGAAGCTCAACAGCCCTTTATGTCCCATGGCTTTGAGAGAGCTTGGAAGTCTTCTTGATCCCTGGGATTTAACCAAGTGCTGGAAGTTTAAACTCACACCAGAACTCTGCTTCCATTTAGCTCCTTATTCCAGCAAAACTGGTTTTTCACATCATTTCACCAGCTGAGGTTTCCAGATCCTGAGGGAGCCTCTCAGAACCCGGACACCTGACCAGGCCAGTGCCACTCCAGCTTTTTCTATTCCCTTCCTTTGGCTGTCTGAAAGGTGTTTGGGTGTTTAAAATGTTTATTAAGAGAGCACTAAGGCAGGGAGATGGAATGTCTTAGCAGCAGACTCGGTGTTCTGTCTGCTGGCTGATAAATCAGTGCCCTTATCAACCCCTCCTGCAGCACAGTGGACTTGGCAGGGATCAGCAGGCGATGAAAGCCCTTTATTACCCTCATCCCCATCCTCCTGCACACTCACACTCAAGGACAATTCCCCATGCCTTATCGGGATGGAGACAGCATTGATTTAGCTTACATTAACCTTTCAGGACCTATCAGATTATGCTGGATACGTTTCACTTGATAAGAATTGAGCAGGAGTTCAGTCCCTGCCGCTCCCCTGAGCCCCGCGGTGTGAATTAATCACCAGAAGGGACCTGCTTCCCAGCTTTGGGTGGCAAAGTGCTTTTAATCACCATTTCAGTTCTAAAATTACTGACCCATCTGCCCGGCCACCTCACTCATTCTAAATCAGTCCTTCCCAGGCTCATTTAACTTTCCAACCAAAAGTCTTTGTGCTCTGCTGTTTCAGGGCTGACTCCTGGGACACCACTGCCGGCCCATGCTGCTCCTGTCCTGGACCACCTCAGGATATCTTGTGCCTCACCTGGCTGTGATTTTAGCCACATTAATGTTTGGCTTTGTTTGGAGCACAGGAAGAACTTTGTGAGGTGAAATTTTCGTAGCTGATTTCTTCACATCAAACCCACTCTGGGTACGATGGGCAAGGAGAGCCTGCAGGACTTGAATCCCTCTGGTCTTGTGCAGGATAAAGGAGCTCAGACAGGAGCACCTTCCCAGTACTGCTGAGATCACTCCCAAGCTCGGTGTGTGGCAGTGACAGAGTACGGGCGTGTGTGTGACACAGGGAGAACGAAGGAGCAACAAATGGCCCCAGAGCTGCAGCAAAATCCAGAATCCTCCAGGCAGGATGGTGCTGGCCTGGCCTGGACAGGAGAATGGTTCAAATTTAGCCAGTTTAGCCCCAAATCAGGCTCCTGCACAGCCTGAGGTCCCCCTGAACCCTGCCCGGTCACTCTGGGTTACCCCAGCCAGGCTCTGCTGCCCCAGTCTCGGCAGGTAAAGGTGGCATTGTAAGATAAGGGCTCATTAGCCTGATGAGGTGACAGAGCCCTGGCACAGAGTTGCCCTTCAGGCCCGGCACTTGTTAAAACAAGTCTTTAAGGCAGGCTTTGGTCCTCTCTTTGACTCAATCAGCGCTGTCAGGAGAGATCTGGACACGGGGAGATGGTCAAACCCTGGGGAGTGACCCCGAGTAACCCCGAGTGACCCTGAGTGACCCCGAGTGCCAGGGGCAGGACACAGTTTCGGGGGCAGCTGCCATCCCCTGGCAGTGCCAGCACTGTCCCTGCCCATCCCCTGGGAGCTGATCCCTCCTGCCAGGCCAGCTCCACACCCGGCTCTGCCCTTGACAGTGATTGATGCCCGCTCTGCTCCTTCCCTGCCTTAGCGAGGCTGTAAACGGAGAGAAAACAGAGGAGGCAGCCCCATAAAAACACCCAAACAGCAGCGGATCAGGGGACAGAGCCATCTGTCACTGGCTGCAGGTGGCATTAAAGCCCAGCAGGGTTTGTTCTCCTGGAGATGGGAACGGCAGCAGTAAATGGCACTGAACTAATCTGGGCTCCAGATAAAATATTTACAGTGACAGGAGAAAATAAAAACAATGGGAGTGGGCAGAGAGGGCAAAGGGACACCAACGTGCCTGGAAAACAGGATAAATTATTATTTTCTCAAATAATCTTGATGACTTTTGGTAGGCATTTCCTTTTAGCGTAAATCTCCTGTAATTCCCAAGGGTCCTGGGGGTGGGAGGGGAAGCAGGAGGTCAGTCCTTCATGGTGGGTAACACACCTGCCATGGTGGGCAGTGAGACAGCTCACACCTGCCCACGCACCAAAAAACTTTTCCTCCTCAGGATTTGGGTGCCTTGCCCATGATGAACACAAGGAATGGTCCTGGACGTGGAGCTGGGTCCTGGAGGATGGAACAGTTTCTTGATTTAGGGAAGTTCTGCAATCCCAGCTGGGAGTTTCACACTGTTGTGGGACCACTCAGTGTTCTGCTGTGGCAGCTGAGGCTCGTGGAGAGAACTGCAGGAAATAATACATAAAATAGCCAAAAATGAATTGAAATTAACTAATTACTAATTAAAAAATAGGTAAAAACCAAAAAATAAACTATTAACTAAAAACGAATTACTAATAAAATTAATTAATTAGCTAATAACTGCTAAAGTAACTGCAGGAAATAAATTATCAAACAGCTGGAACTGGTTCAGGAGGGGCCATTTCAGGCTGCTGGGAACAGACGCTGCTGTGTAATACAGAAATTAAGAATTGTTCTAAAGCCCCTGACAGCCCAGCCTGTCCCAGACCTTTTTACAGTCACCCTGATTGCTGAGACTCAACAATTCACCTCCCCAACCCAGCCCTCTCACCTCAGAGACTCCTTGCAAGGGCAAACCGAAACCTTTGGATCTAAAATTTTGGTAAAGAGGAGACGAACAGGAACGTTCTAATCCCTGGCTGCTGGATTTATGAACTTGGCCATGTTAACATTTTGTTTTATTGCCTTGATGGCCATCCTATAAAACACAGGCAGAGTCAAACACCTGAGCTGTGCTGCCTGGGAGGGGTGGGCTCCTGAGCCTTCATCCCTCTGGGATAGATCCCGAGGGACACAGGGCTGAGGACAGCGCAGTCTCTGTGCCACAAGTGATGGTGACAGAGTGATGGGACTCACACTTGCTGCTTCTCGTGGTCCTGAGCGCTCTGCAGGGCTGGGTTCGTGCTCTGTGGACCCCACACACACCGTTTAATGTGATTTTAGTGTCTGTGATGTGCTGTAAGGGTCTAAAGGCTGTGAAGGGCAGCTCACGGGGAAAAGAGGGGAGAGGATTTATAAATCCAGCGCTTCAGCCAGACTGGGGGTGTCTGTGTGCCCACAAGCGTGAAGCTGAAGGGAGGCAGAGGAACAAATGAAAATATTGGTGTGGTCTGTGGGTGGGGTTGGAGCTGTGGGTTCTCTGAGAGGGCTCGGGGCTCTCTGAGGGCTCTGGGTGTCAGTGGGGATCCCGTGAGCTGCAGGAATGGGCAGATGCAGGTTCTGGAGCTCCTCACCCTGCCCAAGCTCAGCTCTGGTTCCACATCTGTGCCCTGCTCAGCCAGGGCCAGGCCAAGACTCCAGCACAGCCAGGGCTGTTCCTGGAGCTGCTCCTCTTCCTCCCCAAAGCTCTGCTAAGACCCTGACCCCAGACCAGCAAAGCCTCAGCCAGAATAACCCAAATTCTGCTGCTCCCTGCCCCAGCCAGCTCAGCTGTGTCCTCCCCATCCCAATCCCGAGGGGACACAGGGGCTGTGGGGAACCTGGAGATGCCACAGGTTTGTCCCTGTCCCCACAGGCAGCCAGGAATTTCCAGGGGACACCTGAATTCAATCCATTCAATCCCCACTGAGGAGAAAAGTGTGGGTTTGTCTGAGCTAAAGAGCTAGAGGGCTCTTTAATGGAGCCTTTTATTCACACCCAGTCAGAGGCCCTGGGTTTGTCCCCCGGTCTCCAGGAGCTGCAGGCACCCCTTGGATCCCAGCACTGAGCAATCCTGGCAGAATGAAGGGCCCAGGGCAGGTTCCACACCTGGCAGTGCTGAACCTGCACAAAGGAGCCCCTCAAAGCCTCCCCTGTGCCAGTGCCAGCCCTTTCCAAAGCAGGAGGAGCTCTAAGTACAGCCCATGTGTTTGGCACTGTGCACCAGCAGCTCAGGGCTGAGGTGGTACAAGCAAAAGAAATACAAAATCCTGGCAGGTGAGCTCTGGTTTTGAGTGCTTTGTCATCTCCTCACTGCTTTTTTACACTGATGAGCTCGTTATGGATAATGAGCTGTCACCTCCCCGTCATCCCAGCCAGGGGAAGCATCAAACAGGGCCTGGTTTTATTTCTCCTGTCAGCTTTGGGACACTGAGGGGAACTTGGGGGAATGAATTTGAGCTCATGGAAATGAGGAGGAATGGGGTGTGGGTTATCTTCCAGTTTGGGAACACATCTCACAGGATGCAGTGACAGAGAACATCCACAGCCTCAGCAGAGCTCCTGGAATCCTCCTGGAATCCTCCTGGAATCCTCCTGGAGCACTTACCCGGAGCTGGAATTGCTCCTTGAGCATCTCCTGAGTACCTGTCTGCTGGAAGGGAACAGAGCAGCACCAAGTGCTGGGGAATCCTGCTGGGATCCCTAAAACCTGGGGTTGAGCCCCCTGGGGACAATGTCATCCAGAGCCACTGCTGGCAAAGGGAGAAGAAACATTCCGTGGATATCAATGGATTGTTTAGCTCCGGTTTCTCTGGGAAGAACTGGATGGTGGATGGTCGGGCTGGGGACATCATTGTTTGGCTTTTAACTACCACAGAGAGCTGACAATGCTCAGGGTGAGCTTTCAGGGCAGAAACACCCAGAGAGAGGAGCTCTGGATAAGCTTTTATCCAGGGAGAGGAGTGCTGCTGTCAGGGTTGGAGATGGACTCGTTTATCCTGTGCCCTGCTGCTAGAATTGCAGGAAAAGGTGCTATAGACTGGAAAGGTAAAATGACACAGTGTGGTTTTAAACAGGTGGAAATAGCAAAATTCAGTTTCATGACCTGCTACAAATGTGGGGAGCTTTGGAATAAGGCAAAAAGGGGGTTTATTCCAACAACAAAATCCCAGTTCCCTCAAGCCTCATGGGAATTTGAGTGCACAAGGTCTCTCCCTCAGGGACAGGGAACAGGGAGTGCAGCTGGGGGTGATTTGGTGTCCTTGGGACCAAAATGTTTCTGAAGGAAAGGCTTTTCTGGATGCTGCCAGGTCAGCAGGGACCTGCTGGGCCTTGTGCTGCTCCCCTTCTCTGCTCCCTCCCTCTGCCACGGGGGACCTTGGGAGCTCTGCACATCCCAGGGAATTCTGCATGACCAGGTATGGTCACACAGGATGAACTCCAGGATGAGCTCTGCACATCCCAGGGAATTCTGCATATCCCAGGGAAGTCTGCACGACACCATCACCTCTGAGGGGTGGGTGTGTGTTCTGTTCCTCCTGTCCCTCCCTCCTTCATCAGGAGCTGCCTCCCTTTCCCAAGGGAACTGACTTTCCCCTGGAGTCTTTGAGGGAAGTTTTCCATTTCTCTGGCAGGACCCTCACACATGGAGCCATTTCTGCTCACCAGCACTGCCCAGCTCGAGGTGCTGCTCCCTTTATCTCCTCTCTGAAGGCTCCACCAGCTCCCAGCCAAGCCTGGCTGGCTCTGCTGCCCGAGTTCCCATCACAGCAGTGCTGGAGTCAGGAATGGGGCTCTGGACTTGCAGTCCATTCATCTCCCCCTGCTCTCCCTCCCTCCTGGCCATCAACATCTGTCTCTGGATGAGCAGAGCTCAGCCCTGACTGCTGTCTGGGGGCCTGGTGCTGCACAAAACCAGTTGTGTTCAATCCTTCCCCATCCATCACCTGCTAATGAGGGTCCCCTGCAGCCTCCAGGAGCTTCTCCCAGTGCTCCTGGTGCCTCAGGGCTGGAGCAGCCCCAGACCCTAACCCTGGACTGGGACCCTGTTCTTGCTGCCTCTTTTAATTTGCCCTTTTTTACCTGTGGAAAGCAACAATCAGGAAGGGATGTTTTTAAAGGCCAAAGAGCCCTTCTTTTTAACCAACTATGAAGTGATTAGAATCACCTCCTGACAATTCCAGGGAAGGCAGGAGTGACTCCCTTTTCTCTGCCAGTCTGCCCTTGCTTTCCCACACTATTTTCACGCAGTGTTTGCTGTTAGTGCTGATCCTCCCAGCACTAAAGACAAACACTGCTCCCAGTTATTTAAAACCTGCTAGAAAAAGCTCTTCCCGTGGATCCTGAAGGCTCTCAGGCCTGGCCTTGCACTCCAGAGGAGTAATAAAGCCAAGCCAAGGAGCTGACATCACTCCTGAGGG
Organism: Cinclus cinclus; assembly: GCF_963662255.1. Lineage (NCBI taxonomy): Eukaryota > Metazoa > Chordata > Aves > Passeriformes > Cinclidae > Cinclus > Cinclus cinclus. The sequence goes on along the minus strand of NC_085071.1, from coordinate 1,277,665 downwards.
TGTCAGAGCACCCTGAAAAGCAAAAGGCCACCCTTGCCCAGCTGCAGAGTTGGACAAGCGAGTCCTCAGCACAGTGGCAGGGATTTGCAGAGAAATAAAAATAGCTGGGAAGGAAGAGGAGGAAGCTGCCGGCCCAGAGCAGCTTCCTGAACATTTCCAGCTCAATGGGGTTTGATTGCTCCACACCTGCCTGCTCCTCCGAGGCTGAGGCAGGAAAAATAATCTCCCCTGATATGCAAATCCAGCAAATCTCAAGGCAGCCGAGGAGAGTGAGAAATAAATCTGCAGATCTGAGCCACCAACTTCAAACCATTCCTGGAGAAAGATTTGACTGATTTCTCCCTTTTCCCTGGCTCAGGAGTGAGGGAATGAAGGATTCTCATTCCTTTTACACCATCTTGGAAAAAATATGAGCGACTTCTGTGCTGTTCTGGAGTAATCAGGGCACTCCCAACAAATCTCCTCAAGCTCCAACCCCAAAGTTTCATCTCCAATCTCCTCAAGTTCCAGCCCCAAATGTTTTGGGATGAGTGCTCCCTCACATGGTTGCCACACTTCCACCAGAAAGGCTCCCCAGATCCAGAGATCCAGGAACAGCTCCTGCAGAGCCAGAGAGTTCCCTCAGATTGGGTTCAAATGCCACAAACCTGGGCTGTTCTGCTGTGAGCACCACTACCCAGCCCCCAGTTTTTAAGGGGTTTCATTTTTATGGATAAGTGGAGTAAATAAAACATTGGGAAGGGAGAAATTTTACAGAAGATACAGAAAGGCTGGAAAGCAAGAAATGCATCACAAAAATGTGGCTCCAGTTCCTGAAGGGCATCTGCTCTGGTTTGTGCCCCCTAAAGGAAAAGCTCCTGCCTGTGGGGGAATCAGGTGTCCAAACCATGCTGGGGGTGGAAACCCAAAATCCAAAATAGTCATAGTGATTTGAACTGGACACTAAGGATTTAAGAGCCAGAGGTTTCAGCCAGTTTAGGCTTTGCTGCTGGCACTGGAAATGCCCAGGCTGCGTGGAAAGAGCTGTTCCTGGGTGGACACTCTGAGCAGCCAGGCAGGGGCTGGGCTCTTGGTGAGACAGGGATGGGCTGAGCCCCCCAGAGCTGGGAGTTTTGGGAGACAGTGCCCACAGCAAGATGGAGCAGAGTGGTGGGGAAGGGTTAAAACAGGGAGAAAGAGCTAGGTTTGGAATTGTTTCTGCTCGAAGACAAACCTGGCACCTGGAGAGGCCAGAAAACTGATCTGTAACTCAGAGGGAGGAAATTCCTGTGTTTGTGGTGCTTTGGGTTAGTTTGTGTCTGCTAAAGAGGAGCTTTCTCACCAAGCTAAGGAAGGGTTGTTAACAGGTCTATTTCTATGGATAAACCTGTGGAATTCTGGCCAGCCAGAGTCCTTCCAGGAGCAGGATCACAGTCCCATCCAGCCCATGAGGATTTTGGGGTCTGGGCACAACCCACAGCACCAAACTCCCACCTGCAGCCTCTCCCCTTTTGGAGTCTCAGAGCTTCCCACAAGATAAAGGAAACATCCCTGGTTTAAAATCCCTCTCCAAAATCCAGTTTCCTCTCAGTGTTTTTTATGTGTGCAGCGTTTCACCAGCTCTCCAGCAGCAGCCAAACACAAGTACAGTTAATTAACCCCGTGAAATATTCTGTGTTTTAGAAAAGAGCCCTGGCATCGTCACTTATCTGAAATCCAAGTGCTGCCTTGGAGTGCAGTGCTGACAGTGGGGATATTTTATATTCCTTACTTCAATACAACTGACTGCTGGAAATATTCATTTCCAATAACAAATGTTGGAAAATTATGTATTTAGGGAACACTTCATGTTCTCCATCCACACTGTGATTCTGGAGGATGGAGTCATAAAAATGGAATGATTTTAGCTTTTTTCTCCTTCAAAGTAGGAGCACCTTGAAGAGTCTTAGAACTATTTTGGGCTGGGAAACCCATTTTTCTGATCAGCAATAAGTGCACCTGACTCTGTTGAAAGCAGTGGTCCTTAACAGAGAGGCAGGAGGGTTTGTGTTCATTAACCAGACTTCAAACCCTCGTCTCTCTGGCGGATAAATGATGCGGATATTTTTAATCCACTGCCTTGACTTAGCATTTTCTTCTTTCTCAGCCTCTCCAAAAGATAAGATCCAGATGAGCAGCTGATAATTAGCCCCAAAGGGCCACATGTACAATTTGATTTCAAAGAGGGATTTTCATGTTAGATATTGATTAAAAAAAGAAAAAAAACAAAAGTGGCCTTTTCATCAAAAAGAAGCCTCAGAGTGATCTGTGTGCCAGGAGCTTCCCTTCCCCGTCCTGCCCACGTGGGGCTACCTGGCAAACAGGAAAACCTCAGGTTTATTTATTAAAACTCATTTGTTATCTCCAGACAGGCTGAGAAACAGAATTGATTTGTTTGAAGGCTAGGCCTGGGTGTGATAATCACACTGTGCCTGCTCCCAGCCTGGTGCTCTCTGTCATGAAAGAGCTAAAGGTTCCCAAATTATGGAGATGAGAGGAGCGGCAGTGGGGAGCAGGATGGGCAGGGAGCTGATGGACGTGGGATGGCAGGGAAGGAAAAAGTGAAGCTGCTCCAAGGCAGGGGCAGCAGGACAGAGCAACACCTGGAACCCGGGGTGATCATCCCAGGGGGTGTTAATTCATCGTCTTGGGGGGTATGAATTGATCTGGGATCGTGCAGGGATGGGGTAAAGCTCCAAGTCCCTCCACAAGGTTCTTGGATTAATTCCAGGTTTATTGCCTCTGTTATTTGGAGTTAATTCCACAGGCACCTCAATGGATGTTTTAGATCTCAATGTCTTGAATAATCACTTCATAGTTAATTAATCCAAGGGGCTGATTCAGTGGGAAGGGAATTCTCTGTGCACAAAGTGATCAGGTGTGCAGCCTGGTCCTGCCTCAGCTGCAGGAAATCCCAGACTCTGCCCGGACTGAACCCCCATTTCAGTTACTCAGATATTCATTCAAATTTCAGATATTTATTACATATATTAAATTCTGTATTTATTTCTAATTAAATTCCCTATTTAATTCCAATCAGGAACAGCATTACCTGGCTAAGCAAGAAGTCAGTTGTTCTCTCTCTCAGCTAGATTTAGGATTTTTGGGTTGGGTTTTTATGTTGAAATCCTTGGGGTTTGGAATTAGACTTAATTTTTCCTGGATTTTTTACTCCTCTTCCTGGAAGTGTTGAGCCAGGCCGGTCCTGGAGCAGTCTGGGCTCTGCCTGGGTGCTCTTCTCTCTCTTTGAGGAAGATGAAAAGAGAAAATTCTCCTGGAATTGCTTCCCTGCAGAAGCTGAAGCTTCCAGACCCCAGCCAGGGAGCCCTTCCCACGTGGAGCTGGAGAGAAGGAAAACATTCAATTCCATGGAATTTGGGGACCCAAGCCCTCCTCAGCTGCTGGAACCCCCAGCAGAACCCCTAAAGGCTTTGAAAGAATCCATCAAGGATTCCCCCTTCCCCTTGGAGCAGAAGAGGAAATTTTATCAGGCACCATCGTCATGGAAGGGGAATGAAAGACTGAGTCAAAGAGACAATGACTGAAGAATCAATTCTTTTCTGTCCTGTGAATTCAGAGCAAAAACTGACAGTTTTATGTTCCTTCGAGGGCAACCTCTTAAATAAAAGCAAGAGCAGGGAGGGGGAAAGAGGCGAAGGAGGAGGGGGAGAAGGAAAAAGGGAAAACTGCTCAGAGCTATAACACAACCACAGGCAAGAATTCTTCATTAGCAGCTTCATTTTCAGTCAGGTGCATTTAAGGAGTTTTGCCACCCTCTTAAAAGTTCATTTGCTCATCGTGCAGCACTTTCTGAGTGCATAAATCTTTCATATTCTCCTTTCCACTGACCCCACATGGCTGCAGTTGGCTCTTGGGCTAAGCAGAGTTGAAGTTGTCTCCCTTAGACAACTCTTGTTCTGCAAGGAAAGAAGTTTCCAGCAAATCCATCATGAAATCTTTTCCAATCGGTGCCCTGGATGGGGGTAGTGTTGTTTTTTAACTCAGAATTTATTTTTCACTCTGAGGAAAGCATCTGGAGCTTTCATTTTGAACCAGGAGTTTTGGGATCAATTGAGGAGCTTCTGTCACTGGGAGCTGAATCAAGGCACTGGCACTGCTGCAAAGCAATAACTTTCTACCCAAACCAGTGAAAAATGTGATTTTTCTCTGTTAAAAAAAAAATCCTCTGAAAAGAGATTTTATTTTCAGTTAAAAAAAAAAAAACAAACAAAAAAAACCTGAGTGACTTTGCAATCCTGCCCTAAATGATAAAACTTTGAAGACTCAGGTGAAATAATACACTTTTTGTTATTATAAAATGAATTGTTTGAGGCCAGGTTGGTCAGGGCTTGGGGTAAATTGGGACAGTGTAATTTCATGGCCATGGGGATAAGGTCCCTTCCAACCCAACCCATTCCATGATTCCCTCAGCACCAACAGGGCTGTGGCACCCAGGGATGGGGTTGGGCTGCTCAGATCCTTCCTGGACAGAGTGAAAAGGAGCCTGTGGATATCTGATCCCTGCCCCTGGCACATCCAGAGGGAGGACAGAGGGGGTTTAGCACCATTCCAGACCTTTGGCTCCATCCCTCTTCCTGCTCTCCTGCTCATTCTCCTGCATGGGTGGATTTTTGTATCACCTCTTTGTGAAGCTTTTCTTTACACTCCACTGAATGCAGAATGAAAGAGAAAAAAAAGTAATATTTTCTTCTATTTAATTGAAGGGCAAGGTAAAAACAAACAAAAAAAAACAAAAAAAAAAAAAAAACAAAAAAAAAAACCAAAAAAAACCAAAAAAAAAAAAGAAAAGAAAAGAAATTAAAATGGTCCACGAGCTCTGAAAGATGAAGACAGCCCAGGTCAATAACTGAGAGAGCTTTCAGAGACCACAGATGGCAAGTGCTGCTGGGGTTGATAATTTTTTATATTTTTAAAACTCTTTCTTATGTTGTAAAGCTCCAGAGCCCCTGGGACTGCAGCATTCCTGATCTTTGTGTATTCTTGATTTTTGTGCATTCCTGCTCCTTGTGCTCCAGCCTGATAGATCTGGGAGGCACAATGGGACCCTCAGTGGCTACTGGTAAAATCCAGCTCTCACTGACAACTCAGAGGGGTTTTTAACCATTCCCTCCGCAGCAGGTCCTGCCTTTCTACTCCTCCTGCTCCTGAAACTGCCTCAGACCCAGAGAGGCTGGAAAACCCACTGGGAATGTGGCCTGGAATGGGCTGAGCTGGTGCATCCGGGACAAAACGGGAGATTGTGTGGCAGTCAGTGTTCCAGGGACACCAAGGCAGCTTTGGGTTTGTCCTCAGTGTGACAGGGAGATCCAGCCAGCCCCAGCCTGGGGCACTGGGAGCTGGGAAAGCCTTGGGAGGAATCCAGCAGCCCCAGGAAGGAGCACGCTGGGACCTGCCCGGAGCCTGAGGGAACTGAGCCTCCATCCTAGACTTTGGCAGTGAAGTGCTGGGGCTTCGTTCCTCTCCCCATCTCTTTGCTCCTGCTCTTCATTCAGATTGGATATTAGGGGAAATTTCTTCATGGAAGGAGCTGACCAGCCCTGGGAAAGGCTGCCCAGGGCAGAGGTGGAGTCCCCATCCCTGGAAATGTTCCAAAAATAGGTGGATGTGGCACTTGGTTGTGGCTTGGTTTGGTGCAGGACACAATGCTGGTCCTGGTTCATGGCTCACCTTGGGCATCTGAAATGTCTTTTCCAACCCAAACGATGCTGTGGCTGGGATATTTTCAGGAATTGTCCCTGGAAATCCCTGTTGGAAGCTGAGCAGAAGAGCTCTGGCTGCTGCGGTTTCTGCAGCTCCTGCAATTCCCTCTCCTGCAGCATCAGCCCCCGCTCCAGGGAGGTTTAACCCCGATTTTATCCAAGCCCGGCCATTTCCTGGGGCTGGTATTTGTTTGTTTGTTTGTTTGCTTTTGTTTTTGTTTTGTTGTTGTTGTTTGGGGTGGTTTTTTTTTGTTTGGTTTGGTTTTTCTGTTGTTTTTTTCCCCCTCCAGCTTTTGCCCATTCCCTGCTCTGCTCCGCTCCAGGGGAAGGTGGGAGGGATGAGCCGGAGTCGCCCTGAAGGACGGTACTGGGCAGGTGGCACAAACACAAAGGAGCCAAAAGCCTCCCTGTCAGCTGCTGGAACCTCCTCGGGAGATAAAAATAACTTGGATGGAGCGGAACGAAAAAAATCAAACCAAGGCTCTGCTTCCTCCGGTCTCCAACGCTCGGATCCAGCCCGGGAGAGCGCGGGGAATGGCACGGGGAGCTGCCGCTAATTGATGCAGATTCCTCCTTAATGAGGCTGATGGCAGAGCCGCCTGTTGGGGACATGAGAGGTGGCCCTGGGGAAAGCAATTTTCTCTCTTTTCCAGGGCTTTTCCACGGTTTTCAGCGGGCTAGGAATAGCCTTGGAACGCTGCATGGGAGGGTTTGGAGATGCTCTGGTCACACCAAGGGCCTGAAGCTCCATCACCCTCTCATCCCCTCCATGCCACGTTCCCTGCCTTAGATTTCCTTCCTCACAGATGATAAAATTTTCCAAATAAATTTTCCCTAATATCCGGTGTAAATTTCCACAGAAATAATAATTTCCAGAGTAAACCAGTTAAAATTTTGTTTGAAATCCAAATGGATCCAGGAAGGTTAATTTCAGTGCAAAATGGAACATTCTGTTTGGATTTCAGCCCTTTTTGGGGATGTTTGGGTGTTGTCAGGTCTGGTTTCAAAGACAGCTTTTCTCCTGTGGGGTGGGAGCAGCACAGTTAAACTGAGCAGAAATCCAGCTGCAACCAGAGGTTTTCCTGCCTGGATTCTTCCTGATACTTGATCCATAATGCAAATACTCAGGATTCCCCTGAAACTCCAACAATATTCTGTGTCACAGAAATAATTTACCTGGCTCTGTTCCTATTTAACACCCTTTAAACGAGGCAGATTTTCCTGTTTGCATTCTCCAGCACTTCCCACAAAGACAGAGCATGAGAAATGTTGATGTGTGGATGTTTCCATTCTAATTCCTACCCTGCAGACCTGAAAACATTCCCTGAAATCCTCTCTTCATGGAAGACCAATTCTGGCACAGATGTGACAGAAAATCTCCAATTTCTCCACACAATATCCATAATACTGGACCTAATTCTGCTCTTTGCTGGAATGCCTGGAAAATGAAGGCAGAAATAGCTGTAAGAGTTTCCAAGTGGTTTCAGAGCCTGACAGGATTGAGTTTTTCATTTGATTGAGGGATTAATGAGGTGTCACATCCAGCCTGGGCAGGTGAGGCCATTGCCAGCCTGGCCTTGGCTGCTGGGCTCTAATCCACACCAAGGAAAGGTTTACACCTGATTTTAGGGCTGGTTTTAGGGTTCTACGTCTCACCCCCAGTCCAGGCCTGTGCTCCTAGGACAGGTTTTAAATACAGTTAAAGAGCTGCCCTGCTAAAACCTCCCAGGACATTTTTTTTCACACTGAATGAAATTCTTAAATAAACCAAGATCCAGGGAGTGGGTGATGCACTGGCTGTACCTTGATGAGAGGCAGCTCTTCGTGCAGTGCAATCCAGCCCTGGAGCTCTGCCAGCAGCTGCACCTCTGCAGGAGCCACAAGACTGCTGAGCACCCACTGACTGCTCCCACTTATCACCTGCAAACCCCACTGCTGCACTGACCAAAAACCCTCCTGCACCGACAACCAAACCCTCCTGCACTGACCACCAACCCTGCAGGACTGACCACCAAACCCTCCTGCACTGACCACCAACCCTCCTGCACCGACAACCAAACCCTCCTGCACTGACCACCAACCCTGCAGGACTGACCACCAAACCCTGCTGCACTGACCAAAAACCCTCCTGCACCGACAACCAAACCCTGCTGCACTGACCACCAACCCTGCTGCACTGACCACCAACCCTGCTGCACTGACCACCAAACCCTCCTGCACTGACCACCAAACCCTGCTGCACTGACCACCAAACCCTGCTGCACTGACCACCAAACCCTCCAGCACTGACAACCAAACCCTCCTGCACTGACCACCAACCCTCCTGCACTGACCACCAAACCCTCCTGCACTGACCACCAAACCCTGCTGCACTGACCACCAAACCCTCCTGCACTGACCAAAAACCCTCCTGCACCAACAACCAAACCCTCCTGCACTGACCACCAACCCTGCTGCACTGACCACCAAACCCTGCTGCAGTGACCACCAAACCCTCCTGCACTGACCAAAAACCCTCCTGCACCGACAACCAAACCCTCCTGCACTGACCACCAACCCTGCTGCACTGACCACCAAACCCTCCTGCACTGACCACCAACCCTCCTGCACTGACCACCAAACCCTGCAGGACTGACCACCAAACCCTGCTGCACTGACCACCAACCCTCCTGCACTGACCACCAACCCTCCTGCACTGACCACCAAACCCTGCAGGACTGACCACCAAACCCTCCTGCACTGACCACCAAACCCTGCTGCACTGACCACCAAACCCTCCTGCACTGACCAAAAACCCTCCTGCACCGACAACCAAACCCTCCTGCACTGACCACCAACCCAGCTGCACTGACCACCAAACCCTCCTGCACTGACCACCAACCCTCCTGCACTGACCACCAACCCTGCTGCACTGACCACCAACCCTCCTGCACTGACCACCAACCCTCCTGCACTGACCACCAAACCCTCCTGCACTGACCACCAACCCTCCTGCACTGACCACCAACCCTCCTGCACTGACCACCAAACCCTCCTGCACTGACCACCAAACCCTCCTGCACTGACCACCAACCCTGCTGCACTGTCCACCAACCCTGCAGGACTGACCACCAACCCTCCTGCACTGACCACCAACCCTGCAGGACTGACCACCAACCCTCCTGCACTGACCACCAACCCTGCAGGACTGACCACCAAACCCTCCTGCACTGACCACCAACCCTCCTGCACTGACCACCAAACCCTGCTGCACTGACCACCAACCCTGCAGGACTGACCACCAACCCTCCTGCACTGACCACCAAACCCTGCTGCACTGACCACCAACCCTGCTGCACTGACCACCAACCCTCCTGCACTGACCACCAAACCCTCCTGCACTGACCACCAACCCTCCTGCAGTGACCACCAAACCCTCCTGCACTGACCACCAACCCTCCTGCACTGACCACCAAACCCTCCTGCACTGACCACCGACCCTGCTGCACTGACCACCAAACCCTGCTGCACTGACCACCATACCCTCCTGCACTGACCACCAACCCTGCTGCACTGACCACCAAACCCTCCTGCACTGACCACCAACCCTGCAGGACTGACCACCAACCCTCCTGCACTGACCACCAACCCTCCTGCACTGACCACCAACCCTGCAGGACTGACCACCAAACCCTGCTGCACTGACCACCAAACCCTCCTGCACTGACCACCAACCCTCCTGCACTGACCACCAACCCTCCTGCACTGACCACCAACCCTGCAGGACTGACCACCAACCCTGCAGGACTGACCACCAAACCCTCCTGCACTGACCACCAACCCTCCTGCACTGACCACCAACCCTGCAGGACTGACCACCAACCCTGCAGGACTGACCACCAAACCCTGCTGCACTGACCACCAAACCCTCCTGCACTGACCACCAACCCTGCTGCACTGACCACCAACCCTGCTGCACTGACCACCAAACCCTCCTGCACTGACCACCAACCCTCCTGCACTGACCACCAAACCCTGCTGCACTGACCACCAACCCTGCTGCACTGACCACCAACCCTCCTGCACTGACCACCAAACCCTCCTGCACTGACCACCAAACCCTCCTGCACTGACCACCAACCCTGCTGCACTGACCACCAACCCTCCTGCACTGACCACCAACCCTCCTGCACTGACCACCAACCCTCCTGCACTGACCACCAAACCCTGCTGCACTCACCACCAACCCTCCTGCACTGACCACCAAACCCTGCTGCAGTGACCACCAAACCCTGCAGGACTGACCACCAAACCCTCCTGCACTGACCACCAAACCCTCCTGCACTGACCACCAACCCTCCTGCACTGACCACCAAACCCTCCTGCACTGACCACCAACCCTCCTGCACTGACCACCAAACCCTCCTGCACTGACCACCAAACCCTGCTGCAGTGATCACCAAACCCTGCTGCACTGACCACCAAACCCTGCTGCACTGACCACCAAACCCTCCTGCACTGACCACCAACCCTCCTGCACTGACCACCAACCCTGCTGCACTGACCACCAAACCCTGCTGCACTGACCACCAAACCCTCCTGCACTGACCACCAACCCAGCTGCACTGACCACCAACCCTCCTGCACTGACCACCAAACCCTCCTGCACTGACCACCAAACCCTGCTGCACTGACCACCAACCCCTCCTGCACTGACCACCAAACCCTCCTGCACTGACCACCAACCTTCCTGCACTGACCACCAACCCTGCTGCACTGACCACCAAACCCTCCTGCACTGACCACCAACCCTCCTGCACTGACCACCAAACCCTCCTGCACTGACCACCAAACCCTGCTGCACTGACCACCAAACCCTCCTGCACTGACCAAAAACCCTCCTGCACCGACAACCAAACCCTCCTGCACTGACCACCAACCCTGCTGCACTGACCACCAACCTTCCTGCACTGACCACCAACCCTGCTGCACTGACCACCAAACCCTGCTGCAGTGACCACCAAACCCTGCTGCACTGACCACCAAACCCTGCTGCACTGACCACCAAACCCTGCTGCACTGACCACCAACCCTGCATGTTCCTCCTTCCCAGTGTCTAGAACTGCTCCAGCTCCTGCTGCCTTTCCAAACCAGCCCTTCCTGCTTCCAACTGAAGCCTTTTCAAAGCAGCCAAGCCTCTGGAATGTCCCGGAGTGGGATGGGAGGGATTCCTTGCTTCCCGTGTGGAATGCAGAGGAGCTGCTACTGCTTCTGGGAACAAACAGATGCTCCATCTGAAGAAGTTACCAAGTGCTTCTGCTTTTAACTCCTGACCATGTTTATGTAAAATTAATTGCATCACATGTTCTGTGTATCTTTTAATTGCAAACCCAATTAAATTTAAAATGTTCTGCTTTATAGTTCTCCTAATGGATGGCATCATTTTAGTTGGCTTTAGAAAATCCATCTTTTGTTGGGACTGGGCAGGGAGCCATCCTCAGTTATGCCTGCAAGTGAGTTTCCTCCAAGCATCTGATGTGCTGAAGTTGCTTCACAGGCGTGGGTTTTGGGGGAATTATCTGTAAAGAGACTTCACAGCCTTCCAGGGAAATGCTAGAATCCCTTGGGAGGAGTGTGGCCAAGATGATGGAAAGGCTGATCCCAATGGGAACATCCATCCTTGCAGCTTGGATTGATGGCTGGGATGTGCAGAGCAGCCTCCAGCTCTGATGGGCCAGAGCAGGCTCAGGCTGGAGATCAGGGAAAGGTTCTTCCCTCAGCCAGAGGGTGCTGGGCACTGCCCAGGCTCCCCAGGGAATGGGCACGGCCCCGAGGCTGCCAGAGCTCCAGAAGTAGATCCAGGATCCTGCCCAGCTCAGAACATTCCCTGATTCCATGATTCTGAGGAGGGCAGCAGCAAGGGTGGTACCTGGGGTAGGAGAGACCTCGGAGAGCAGGACTCACTCCCCTGGGACACCTGGAGCAGCTGACCCTGCTGGGGATCCCATTCCTCCCTGGCAAACCTGATCCTTCCTCACCTCCACTAGCCCCACAGCTTCTGTAGCACAAGAGGGAAGAAGAGCCAGGATTGCTCCTACTGGTGCCTTCCCTCACATCCTGGGATCACAGGCACTTCTGGCCCTTTCCAAGGACACTTCTGCCCCTCTGGATGGTGGAATGAAGGGCAGAGCCCTGCAGGCACAGCCTACCTAATTCCAGGCTGGAAAGGCCAAGAGACCCCACAGCAGAGCTGTGCTCAGAGGGCCCTGGCTGGCAGAGAAAACAGGGCAAGGAAAGGACTCAGAAAAACTCTCAGGATGGACCTTTGGACATTTCCCATCACACCCTGACACCTCCCAGGACCTGCGTGGATTGAATTTTTATACTGAAAAATCAATAATCAGCCTATAACTGAAAGTTTTTCTTTAAAAAAACAACTCTGAAACATTTTTTCAACAGAGCTGATTATTTTTGTTGAGATTTGAGGATTTTCACGGTTTCCTGCTGTCGTACATGTCAGAGGTTTACTTTTGTGTTTGTAATTAAGATCAGCAACAGAAAAACAGAGCTGTGCAGCTTGGCATAGCTTAGAAAATGTGTCATTGCTGAAGAAATTGATTTTGGTTCCTGAGTTTCTGTCTCCTTGCCAAAGTTTGGGGACATTTTGACATTTGAGGCAGTGTGTTAATTGGGGGAAATTACTTATTTAAGGAGAAGAAAGGAAATAGGATACACATAGGATCTCTCCCCCTTCCTTCTCCCCTCTGTTCCAGGGGCTGTAGGAACCAGGCAGTCCCTGAGCCCTTTGTCCCCTGCCAGCCTTAGGGACAGTGACCTAGAATCACCACAGAACCTCCTTGGTGCTCAGGAAACCAAGGGACCGCCCCCAAGGAATGTGAATAAACAGCGAGGTCAGACCCCCCTGCTCTCACCTGGAGCGCTGTTATCCCTCATTCCTAACACAGGAATCGATGGGTTGGCTTTAAATCCAGCCCCGATGCATCCTGCGGGATCAAACTGCCTCGGGACTCGACACACCTGCAAAAGCCCTTCCATCCAGCCAGGTCCATCCCTTGGGGTGCCCATGGCAAACACCCCATTCCTGCCCTGAGGAGCTCGGCTGGACCCCGGAGTGCCCCGGGGCTCCCCAGCCCTGGCAGAGGGAGGCCAAGCTGTCCCCTTCCCTCCCATCCGAACTGTCCATTCCCATCCCAAACTGTCCCCTCCCCTCCCATCTGAACTGTCCATTCCCATCCCAAACTGTCCCCTTCCCTCCCATCCGAACTGTCCATTCCCATCCCAAACTGTCCCCTTCCCTCCCATCCGAACTGTCCATTCCCATCCCAAACTGTCCCCTCCCCTCCCATCTGAACTGTCCATTCCCATCCCAAACTGTCCCCTTCCCTCCCATCCGAACTGTCCATTCCCATCCCAAACTGTCCCCTTCCCTCCCATCCGAACTGTCCATTCCCATCCCAAGCTGTCCCCTTCCCTCCCATCCGAACTGTCCATTCCCATCCCAAATTGTCCCCTCCCCTCCCATCTGAACTGTCCATTCCCATCCCAAGCTGTCCCCTTCCCTCCCATCCGAACTGTCCATTCCCATCCCAAACTGTCCCCTCCCATCTGAACTGTCCATTCCCATCCCAAACTGTCCCCTCCCATCTGAACTGTCCATTCCCATCCCAAACTGTCCCCTCCCATCTGAACTGTCCATTCCCATCCCAAACTGTCCCCTCCCCTCCCATCCGAACTGTCCATTCCCATCCCAAACTGTCCCCTCCCATCTGAACTGTCCATTCCCATCCCAAACTGTCCCCTCCCATCTGAACTGTCCATTCCCATCCCAAACTGTCCCCTCCCATCTGAACTGTCCATTCCCATCCCAAACTGTCCCCTCCCCTCCCATCTGAACTGTCCATTCCCATCCCAAATTGTCCCCTCCCCTCCCATCCGAACTGTCCATTCCCATCCCAAACTGTCCCCTTCCCTCCCATCTGAACTGTCCATTCCCATCCCAAACTGTCCTCTCCCATCTGAACTGTCCATTCCCATCCCAAACTGTCCCCTTCCCTCCCATCTGAACTGTCCATTCCCATCCCAAACTGTCCCCTCCCCTCCCATCCGAACTGTCCATTCCCATCCCAAACTGTCCTCTCCCATCTGAACTGTCCATTCCCATCCCAAACTGTCCCCTTCCCTCCCATCTGAACTGTCCATTCCCATCCCAAACTGTCCCCTCCCCTCCCATCCGAACTGTCCATTCCCATCCCAAACTGTCCTCTCCCATCTGAACTGTCCATTCCCATCCCAAACTGTCCCCTTCCCTCCCATCTGAACTGTCCATTCCCATCCCAAACTGTCCCCTTCCCTCCCATCCGAACTGTCCATTCCCATCCCAAACTGTCCCCTTCCCTCCCATCTGAACTGTCCATTCCCATCCCAAACTGTCCCCTCCCATCTGAACTGTCCATTCCCATCCCAAACTGTCCCCTCCCATCTGAACTGTCCATTCCCATCCCAAACTGTCCCCTCCCACCCAAGCTGGTCCTGCCGAGCTGGAGCAGTCCTGGGGCTCTCTCGGGTGCTGCAGACCCCATTGCAGGCACAGATGGTGGCCTTGGGTCAGCCTCGTGCTGCTCCCATCCCGGCCGTGGCTGATGAACTGGGACAGCTCTGGAAAATGTCCATGGAAAACGATGGGAATGCTCCTCCCCTAAATGGAACGGGAGGCAGGGATGGGATCCTCAAGGGACTGTTGCAGTGGTCTCAGTGGAGGTTCTGGGTTGGCGGTCCCCAGCACAGAGATCTGTCCCCAAAATACAGATCTGTCCCCAGCACACTCAGATCTGTCCCCCACAAAGGTCTGCCCAACACCCTGGCTTTGGAAGCCACTGCCCCTGGAATTTGCCAGAGCAGGAATCCCAGGTAGTGGCTGATTCCCTGCTCCCCTCTGTGTACTGGGAATGCCATGAGGAGCAGCAGCTCCCATTTGTCCCCACGGTGTCCCTTTAGACGCATCACTCACCCCCAGGCTCTGCACGTCATGGTTTCTTCCCTCTTCCTGCTGCCCTTGAACCTGCTCTGCCAGAACCTTTTAGTCCAAGTGATTTTGCCATGGCTATGGGATGTCAGTGACTGACTGCCCTGGCCTGGGAGCTGGACATTCCCAGGGCCATGGTCCCCTCACATCCATCCACAGCCCCTCACAAGGAATCCTCTCCCTTATTTTATCTTCACTTCTCTCCTTGGTATGAATTGATTCCAGGAGAAGGTTTGTGCTCAGCTCCACTCCTTTCTCCCCACAGCAGATTCCTCAGCCTCAGCTAGGCAGTTCATTTGCTTTTACTAATTAAATATTATTGAAATATGGCGTGAGCCCTTTTAATCCGTGCCCAGCTGCTGAGCTGCAGTGAAGTTTTCCATGGATCACCTGGCAGTGTGGGCTGGGCCATTAATCTGGAACTATTCATTCCAATCGGGAAGGAATACATAGACATTAAAGCACAAGCTGAATCCCCCAGGTACTTTTTCCACCTTCCTTTATGGGGGTTCTCCACTCTCCTCCCAGCCCAAATCTGCTCCTCACAGAGCAGGTGATGAGCACATCAGTCAAAAATGTCAGGGGCTGTTTGTCCTGAGACCTCTTGCAGGAGCTGCTGGGATAACAGCCCGAGAAAGGCAGGAGGCCATGGCCGGGAGCCAACCCTGCTGTTTATTGAAACAAAAACAAATGGGAAAGGATGGACAGAACTGGGCAGAAATTGTCAGTTTGGATGTGTGGATTGCCCAGCCAGTGAATGGACTTTGCTCACAGAATCTGCTTCCTGCAGCTCCTGGGGCTCCCAGCCTTGGCTCCTCTGTTGCCCTGAGTCTGGCAGGTTTGTCCTGAGGATCCTGCAGGTGCAATCTGCAAGGTTTAATCAAAGGCATAATGGGGATTCTGCCCCTCTGCCCCATTCAGCTGGGACCCCACTTCTGAGTCCACAACACCAGCAGCACCTGGAGCTGCTGGAGCAACTCCAGAGGAATCCAGGAAGCTGCTGCAGGGCTGGAGCCCCTCTGGAGCCAGGCTGGGAGAGCTGGGGGTGCTCACCTGGAGAGGAGAAGGCTCCAGGAGAGCTCAGAGCCCCTGGCAGGGCCTGAAGGGGCTCCAAGGAAGTTTTAGCAGAGCCTGTTGCAAAGGGGCAAAGGGTGATGGGTTTAAACTAAAAGAATGAAAATAAGAGTTTTTTACACTGAGGATGGCGAGTTGGATCCAGCACCTCAGTGGAAAGAGAAATTCTCATCCTCTCCTTTAGGAGACAAGGAATAGGCAGGGAGGGACCCCCAGAGGAGCAGGCAAATGAGATAAGAAATGCTCAGTGGACTTGTTAGGGGAGTTTATGGCTGTGAGGAGCCTGACAAAACCTGCGGCCTCCTGGTGTTTTACTCCATCCCGTGGCCTCATGAAATTAACAGCCGGGAAATGTAAAACTCATAAAAGGCTTTTGTGCTCCCTGGGTGCAGAGCCAGGCTCTGGAATCCCTTATCAGCCGTAGTCAGACCTTGCAGGAGATGGATAAAAGGCCTGGAGAACTTTATGACCCATACTGACACAACACGAGCGTGCTGGAACCTCCAACCCCAGACAGCGACCGAGGGCTGCTGGAAGCTGAGCCACGGCCAGGACAAAGCCCCATCTGTCCCTGCCCTGCCCCCAGCATCGTCCCAGCAGAGACAGGGACAGGGGACACGTGGAGAGTCTCTGCTTCCATCCCTGTGAGGACTGTGCTGAAGCAGGGCAGGGTTAGGTGGGATTTTGGGATAAATCCTTCCCTGTGAGGGTGGGCAGGGCTGGGATGGAATTCCCAGAGCAGCTGTGGCTGCCCCTGGATCCCTGGCAGTGCCCAAGGCCAGGCTGGACACTGGGGCTGGGAGCAGCCTGGGACAGTGGGAGGTGTCCCTGCCATAGATGATTTTCAAATCCCTTCCCACACAAATTATTCCAGGATTCTCTGACTCCATGACATGACCAACATCAAAGTCTTTCCTTCCCCTGGGGGAAAACTTGATATCCATCAATTTCATCACAAATATCACTCATTTATAGATTTCTCTCTCCTCTTCTTGTGTCTTTCTGTATTTTAAAAATCAAATATTCATGGATGTGATGTTGGTTTCCTAGAGCTGCCTGGATAAGTGTAAAGTTTGAGGTGGAACCAGGAATCTCCATGTTATTTGCAACCCCATCAGCAGGAGCTGCTCAGATGTGCCTGTGCTGCATTGAGCTGAGAACCCGAAGACAACTTGGTTTAATTTGTCAAGGTGTTTTTAAGAGAATGCAGGAAAAAAACCCCACTCCAGCAGCCTTCCAGAGTCTCTTTATTTGAAATTCAATAATGTCAGCAGCCAGCCAACCTTACTTTATAACTTCAAGATAGAAGTGCTAAGTAGAGAATTACTTTGAATATTTTAAATACAGCTGACCAGCTGCTTATTTAGAGATATATATAAATATATCACTGACAGAGTTTTAGCACTCCAGCAATATGAGGCTGTTTTAAAGGAAAAGTTTCAATTTTTGGTGCTCACTGTGGGGCTTTCCTGTGCCACTAGAATGGCACAGAGCAGAAATTTTAGTCACAAGCAGTCAAATTCATGAGCTAGGTCTTGCTGAAAAAACTAAGATGAGGCTAAAAATCAGGGAACACAAAGAAATATTTATTTGCATTTCTTTCTTTTTGTCTGGATGCTTCCAAGTCAGCCTTCCAGTTTCTTTTCCCAAAGACCCAGAAAACTGTCTGAGATTTATTTATTTATTTGTGAAAACAGAATCTTTCATACCATGTGGCTCCCAGAAATGGAACATCAATCCCCACCCTTGGCCACGGTCACACGATGGGAGATGTCGGAGTCTGACGTTGCAGCTCCCTAAAATGAGAAGATTTTCACACTGCCTACCTCAGTAACTGAGTTCCTTCCCAAGGTAGGACAGCTCCATAAAGAAACACTGGGTAAGAGTTTGTGCCATCCCAGAGGAGCAAAATCAGCTCCCAGGCCAGAGTTTTTCTTGTGCCCACACCCATCAGGGTTTGGGAGAGCAGGAAAGGGGCTGGTGCAGAGATGGGATGGGACAGGACCCGTGTCCCACCTTCTCCAGGAAGGGAAAATGTCCCAGCCCTGCCTAGGGGCAGGAGGCCCTGGCTGGTGCAGCAGGGTGGCCCAGGGACAGCGGAGTGTCCCAGCAGGTGACACTGGCTTACCTGGGGGCTGCTTGTGGCCATCAGGGACTCCAAGGAACTGCTCGAGAATGGCTCCACAAGTCCTGGGTGGTGCTGGGGGCTGTGTCCAGCTCACGGGAAGGACCTGGAGGGGCTGGAGCGTGGCCAGGGAAGGAGCTGGAGCCTCAGGATTGGCTGAGGGAGCTGGAAAGGGGCTCAGCCTGGAGAAAAGGGGGATCAGGGGGTCCCCTGTGGCTCTGCACAACTCCCTCCCTCTCCTCCATTCCCAGGGCAGGGGTGGAATGAGGTGAGGATTCCCATCCTTCCAAGCCATTCCATGAACCCATGGCTCTGTGACATCACCACCTGAGTTTGGGGAAGGTACGGGTGACCAGTGAAGGTGAGGGACAGCTCTGGGTGTCCAGTTCTGAGTGTCCAGCTCTGGGTGTCCAGCTCTGAGGCACAGCACAGAGCCCCCAGCTGGGATGATAAAGGCAGAACAAACGGGGTGAGGAGGAGAGGGGCATGGAAGCTGCTCAGGGATGATCCCATTCTGGACGCAGTTCTGGGCAGTTCAGTTCTGGTAGAGAAGAGCTGGGTGATGTGACCCAGACTGCTCAGGACAGATCCAATCGTTCTGTGCTTCGGGAATTCAGAGCTCCAATGACTCCATTTAACAAAGACTGCAGCACAGAAGGAACTTTGCCTTCCCACAGAAGAGGCCATTTGAAGCCCTGCCATAAGCTGAGCTTCAGGGCACAGTTTGTTGTTCTGCTCCTGCTGAATGTGAGATCCCTGTCCAGGTAATTGGGGGTTTCTGGAGTGACACAATGGCAGGGAATGGTTTATTCACTGCACAGGTTTGTGTAATTCCACACCTGGGTGCAGCCTCCCTGGAATGCATTAAAGCTCTTCCCAGCCCCAGGTTCACCGATATCCCAATTTCCTGGCAGGGCTGTGTGGCAGCTGATTCCAGGTTAAGGAATCCCAGGGGATTCAGGTGTAACTTTGGCAAGTGAAATAGGGAAGCTTACTCTGAAGAATTCCTGGGAAATTCATTCTTTGCAGAAAATGAGGATCGACATCAAATCCAGGAAGCTCAGCCTTGATAAACAAATGAAGGTGGAAACCATGACAGGTCCAAAATAAAGGATTTAGATGTGACAAAATTTCTGGGTCTTGGACACCACAGGGATTCCTGGAATGGTTTGGGTTGGAAAGGATCTTAAATCCCACCCAGTGCCACCCCTGCCATGGCAGGGACACCTCCCACTGTCCCAGGCTGTCCCCAGTGTCCAACCTGGCCTTGGGCAGTGCCAGGGATCCAGGGGCAGCCACAGCTGCTCTGGGAATTCCATCCCAGCCCTGCCCACCCTGCCAGGGAACAATTCCTTCCCAAGATCCCACCCAGCCCTGCCCTGTGGCAGTGGAAGCCATTCCCTGTGTCCTGTCCCTCCGTGCCTTGTCCCCACTGTCCTTCTCCCTCTTTCTTTTGGCTCCTTCAGGCCACACTCAGGTCACCCTGAAGCTTCTCTCCAGGCTTAAAAATCCCAACCCTCCCAGCCTTTTTCTGCCCTCTCTTCCCAGATAACTCCTTAAAATGGGCATTTTGGAGCCCCTGAGTTCTCTAGGCCCATCCAAAGCCAGATTTTGGGAAGGTTGTAGATCCCAGAAGAAAGGTGTTCTGGCAGGCTCAGCTTCATGGGAGGACACAGGGAGTGATTCCCACTCCCCAGAACTTTTCTGGAGGGAAATAATGGGAAACATCACTTAGGGTGCTATTTTTACCCTTGTTTGTATCACAGTAAGCCAAAATAGAGAGGTAATTAGAGATCAGGCAGCCCTGGTTCTCCTGAAGCTCTGAGCACAACAACTTTCCTCCTACACTCCTGAATCCCCCATTCCCTTTTCAGAGCAGCTGCTCTCTTTTTCAATCATTTTTCCAATTTTTCATTATTGTTCTGTCCCTTCTATAAAGCAGGATGAAAATTAAAGCACATAAAACTTTCCATCTCTCTGGCACGGATCTATTGGCAGATATAAACCTGCTACAAATGATTAACCCAAGATGCAGCTGCAGATGCTGCTGGGAGGTGCCAGGGTGACATTGGAGCACAGATTCCTGGAATCCTGGAATTCCTGGAATTCAGATAGCTCAGGACCACAGCTCACCACAGCTGCTCAGGCAGCTCTGGGTGTGCACAGGGCAGCTGGAAACTCTACTTTCCACAAGGGCTTCCATTGCTGAAGTGCAGATGAGACAAATTCCTGCCAGAGCAATCTCCAAGGGCTCTTTGTCCCTCCAGGTGGTTCCTGAACCTCCTTCCCCATCTGTGATTTGCCCAGAAAGCTCCTGTTAGGACCTGGTTGTCCTTGTAATTTGTGAATGCTTTGAAACCTGTAGCAGGATTGTTCTGAGGGTGAACTTGTGTAGAAATTCACCCTCTGGATGCTGTGGTTTAACAAACCCCAGAAAACTTTCATTTAACTCAATTTTTCCCCCTTATCCACATTTTTCTCAACATCAGCTCTGCACTGAAGCTCTTCAGTTTGTGCCTTCATCTCCCTGAACCTTTTCCTGGTATTGTTCCCTTTTCAGGTCTGATTTTATATGGAGGCTCTACAAGGGCTCTTTGGAGAGGGAAAAGTGGCATTTTCTGCTGCTGGAGCAGCTCTGGTGATTGGCAGGGAGTGTTTCAGTGCTCAGGCTGCAGGCCCTGATTTGATTTCATCCTCCTCCTTCAGAGAACACAAAATGATGGAAACCACTTGTCTTTAACTGGAGAGGAGCAGCCAGACCTGGCCCCAATCAGGAAACACTCTAGACCTGTGCTGGGGGATTCTGAACAAAAGGGGAACTTTCAGCTGGGGGGGTTGTGGTGCTAATGGAGTTGTTTGTCTGAAAGGAGCATAAAAATGTACTTTGGTGAGAGTGGGGATGGCAGTCACATAATCAGGGAACCATGGAATGGTTTGGGCTGGAAAGGATCTTAAATCCCACCCAGTGCCACCCCAGGGACACCTTCCACTGTCCCAGGCTGCTCCAGCCCCAGTGTCCAACCTGGCCTTGGGCACTGCCAGGGATCCAGGGGCAGCCACAGCTGCTCTGGGAATTCCATCCCAGCCCTGCCCACCCTGCCAGGGAACAATTCCTTCCCAAGATCCCACCCAGCCCTGCCCTGTGGCAGTGGAAGCCATTCCCTGTGTCCTGTCCCTCCGTGCCTTGTCCCCAGTCCCTGTCCAGCTCTCCTGGAGCCCCTTCAGGCCCTGGAAGCCACAATGAGGTCACCCTAAAACCTTTCCTGCAGGCTGAACATGGTTAGGGGACAACAATTGCAGAGAAAACCTCCTACAGACCTGTAGGTCATAACTGGGATCAGGGATCCCGTATCACATGGGGATCAGTGATCCTGTATCACACGGGGATCAATGATCCTCTATCACTTTGGGTCAATGATCCTGTATCTTACTGTCCCTTTTTGGAGGACAGCTGCAATAACAGTGCTCAGTTCCTGCTCTGTGCTGATAAGGAGGGTGTCAGTGGCTGCAGGATTTTTCCTCACAAATCCATAAATCCCCTCCTGGCCATCATCACCCTCATCACCACCCTCACCATCCTCCTTCCCAGCCACATCCCTGCTCCCATTAAGCTGCACTCGCTCCTTGCTTTGTCCCTCCAGACTCAGCGTTTTACACTTGTCTGCATTAAATTGCATTTGCTGCCTGAGTCACCTAAAGGATGCAAATCCTCTGGAATCGTGGGATTGTGCCTGCTCCCAGGCAACAGAGTGGGATAGAAATGGATTCTTTCCCAGCTTCACTGAATCCCTTCTGACCAGAGCTATGAAAACACATCCAAAGCTGTTACTTTTATTTTTGTACATTTTTTGAATGCGACCAAATCAGCAGCATTTTCAGGCCAATGAATTCCACCCAGACCCCTGCCACAAATCCTCTCCATTCCCTAGTCTTTGCTGGGATTTTCCTTTGCTTCTTTTCCAGTTCCCAGGAGGGGAATGTGCTGTGCTGATCTGTAAATACTCCCTGCAAGCAACCCTCAGCTGCAGGAGGCTGTAATCTCAATAAATCTGCAAGGATTAGCTGTGATTTGCAGGGGAAAATGTGGGAATAAAACAGCCAGCAGTTTTCCTGGGGGTCTGTGGATACTTTGCAGGATTGTTTGTTGGTTTAATGCTCACTCAGGCATCTCTGCATTGCTGGCATGGAAGAGAAAAAATCATATGGAACAGGCAGGCCCCCTGGACACTGGGATTTGTGGAATCCAGCAGCTCCCAGCCTGTCTGGATTATGTCCATGAAAGGGATGGGCAGCCCTGACTCCCAGTTAAAGTTGGGAACAAGGGATTCAGAGTCTTTAAAATGGTCATAACCTTTGTTTTATGGGTTTTGGATTACTGGTATTGGATTGTGTGGTTACTGCTCACTTTTATGTCTGAAACCTTAACCCTAAACTGTCTGAGGTGAAGGAGAATATTTTGTGTCCAGGGGAAGTTGAAGGTTATGGAATGCTGGACAGAAGGAAATGAATAATCAAACACAACTCACCCTCATGATGCTGGGAAATGTGGGGTTTGCTCACCCTTGTGCACTTTCCCTTTGTGCTCTGAAATTCTTTCCTAAAGAAGAATTTTAGTTCAGGAAGGGAAGGACAAGAGGGTGAGGTGGCCTGCAGTGGTTTCACCCTATGACAGCCATCTGGGTGTGGATTCAGCTTGGAAAAGGAGTGAGGGAGGAGCAGGCAGAGCCAGGGCTGCTCTGGAGCTGCTGCCCAGCAGGAGCTGCTCCTGGCACTGGACTGGAGCCCTCAAGTGAGGTTTAGCAGGACCAGACCAATTCAAGAAGCACACAAAGCCAGGCCTGTGGAGGTGCCACAAGGTGTGGTGTGATCCACCCCTGCAGCCAGGCTGGGGCACACCTGGGCAGGGTTTGGGGCTGGATCCATTTGGGATCAGTGTGGAGGTGTTTGCTGTGTGATCCCCCCGGGCAGGGTTTTGGGCTGGATCCATTTAGGATCCCTCAACCCTTCCTGAGGGGTGCAGCAGGGATAACCTGGGTTCCCTTGCTGGGTGTTGTCCCTTTCGTCACCCTTGGGTCACAGCTGTGCTGGCAAATCTGTTCAACATTTTCCAGAACCAGCTTCCCCCCTTCCACCATGGAGTTGTTCTCTCTGCCCCTCGAGGATTTCCTAAAGCAGCTCTGCACTCCCTGACAGTAACTTGCAATTGTTAATCACCCCCAGTAATTACAATTTCTGTGGATTCTGCCTCCCCAGCTCCAGCCGGGACAGGAGCTGTTTCATATTTAAACAGTATTAGAGCTGGATTGCTCTCATGGGGAGCTCCTGGCCTTGAAGGCTGAGGTTTAATTCTCTGCACCACTAATTAGATGAGGAAAACAAGGATGGAGATGTAAGCAAAGGCTTGTAGGGGTGTTACCAAACATCTTCTGTTGCTCCAGGAATCGGATCCTGGGCCCGCTGTGGCTCAGGAACAGGAATTTCCAAGGAAATGAGGAGAAGGGAGAGAGGGAATTGGAGCTGTATTCCTGGATGTTATTCTACAGCAGCCCAGCAAGGGAAATAAGTGGGAAGTACCAGTCCAAAGATGACACAATGTAAAAGCAGAAAAATTCCCTGGAGGGGGGAGCTGGGAGAGGCCTGGCAGAGGGGAGAGGTTGGGATTGTGGTTTCACCAAGCTTTGAACCCAGAATTGCTCTCAGGCATGACAGGAGCTGTGGAAATGCCATGAGGGTTGGTTTGGTTGTGCTTGGGCACCAGGACTGACAATCCTTGGAGCAGCCAGCAGGAATCCCAGCAGGGACACGGAGCTGTGCACAGGAGCCAGCTCCAGAGGCAGCTCTGGAGACCACATGTACTCAAATTTAGAGCTTTGCAGCTATGAAACAGCCAAAAAACCCATTAGGGGAGTGCTGTTCATGTGGGGTTCTTTTTGGAAGTGGAAAAGACTTAAAGAGAAGTGGGGGCAGGAGGCTTGCAGGAGGCTTGGGGTGTTTAGAGATGTCTTGTGAGCAGTTCAGAGTGGATTTTTTACCACTTAGCAGAGCCACAGCTAAAATGTTTCAGCAGAGTGGTTAAATTGCAGTGCTGAAGCTTTTAGGAGTGGAGGCAGAGCTGTGCCCCTTAAAAAAAAAACCAGGTTCTTAAAGCCCTTTAACCATCACTGGGTACCATCAGAGGGTTAAAAGCTCAGAAATCCAAGGGGATGATAGAGAGTTATCCTCAAGGTAGTTAAAATGCAGACAGAGACGAATTATGGAAGATGTCCCAAGGCTACATGATTGGAAAGAAAACACTCAGTTTTTACTGAGCTGCTTTTTCCCCTCTGCAATTTTTGTGACTTTTTTTACACATGATGGTTTATTAAGTGGGGAAGGTCTCATGAGTTTGGGGGTAAAGGATGAGTTCAGTGGAGGGCAGGTGATGATGATGATCATAAAAAACTTGTTTTAAAACTTGGTGCCAAGTGGGCTGGGAGGGCTTTTTTCCTTGGAGCTTGGAGTTTGGGATTTAAATGATTCCATCTGGGTGCTGAACTCCTCTTGGCTGAGAATTCTGAGGTCATCAATCTCTTCATCTTGAGAAGTCACTCAGGACCCTCAGAGCTTCTCCAGGCAACCTCTGCCAGGGCCTCCCCACCGAGAATTCCCAATATCCCAGCTAAACCTCCTCCCCTTGCGTGTAAGGCCATTCCCCCTGTTCTGCCACTCCAGGCCCTTGTAAAAAGTTCTTCACCTTTCTTGCAGCTGCTTCAGGAGCTGGAAGGCTGCACTGAAATCCCCAAAGCTTCTCTTCTCTAGGCTGAATATTATTATTATTATTATTATTATTATTATTATTATTATTATTATTAATAATAATAATCTGATTTTCCCCAACAATCAGGGGAAAGCTCTGGGAAACCAGGGACAGCTCTGAGCTTGTCCTAAATCCTGCCAGGCTGGGTTCCAACCTCCCGTGCTGGAGGTGCCTCCTGAGGACAGTTCCCATCTCTGCACCTTCCCCTTCATCACCTGCCTGCACTGAGAGCCAGTACAGGCCTAAACACAAAGGATTTGAGACATGGAAGGTGTTGGAGTCAACAAAATCCACACCAATTCACCCCCTTGAATCCTTTTACAGAGCATTTATCGAGCACTTCAAGAAGAAAACCCAAAGTTCTGCTGAACTTCAGGACTCCCAGTCCCTGCAGAGGGACACCCTCACAACTGAAATTTTGCTGGAGTCAGTGACAGAGTCTGTATTTCTCAAAAAATACCACTCTATACATTCTGACCTTTACTCTGAGAGAGAAGAAAAATATAGATTCCAGCTCCTTAACGTGATGCAATTTGAAGCATTTGTCTTTTCAGGCTGGGGCCAAGGGGAAATTGGTGTTTGGGACGCTTAAGGGTCCATTTGTGATAAGTCACAGCAGGACAGAACCTGCTGGAGGCTCCCAAATCCCCTCCTGAATTGAAAAGCTGAAGGTCAAGCCTAATTTCCCCCATTCTGCAGCACAGAAGGACTTTGAACCCCCTGGATTTTCAACTTGCAAGGCAAGCAAATTGGATGCCTCTGTTGCATTTGGTCATTTGGAAAGGTTATTTCTGCCCTCTCTGCCTTTCACTTGCTCCTTTGGAGGGTGAAAGTTTTATTCTGTGCTGCAAATGGGCTCCAGGCTGAGATAAAGAGGAAAAATTTGGTAGCAACGCATCAGCTGGAAAACAAAGCAGAAATTTGAGATGTTAAATGGCAAAAGCAAGGTGGGAGAGTTTTATATTAAGTAAAATGATGTGTAAAAGCTCTGAAAACACAGTGGGGAAAGGCCACAAGTCCTGTCCTTAAAATGTCTGTTTAGGATAATGGACACATTTATAGGAGCTTTCATTCCAAAAAGCAGTTTCCCCCCTCAGGGTGGGCCCTGGCTTTGTGCAGCTGCTGCTGTCGGGCACAAGGGGCTCCTCAGGATTTGCTTTATTTTCCTCCCTGCACCCACAGAGGGAAATCTGGTTACAAAGAGGTGGCCAAGGCTGCAGGTGCTGAGCCAGAGCCTGAATTTGTCTCACCTTTCCTGTACCCAGTCCCTGGGTGGCTTTAGGCCACGGGAAGGCTCTGCTGTGGCCACCAGCCCCATTCTTTGGGTGCCCCATGTTCCTGAGGCACCCAGGGAGCCAGGGCAGCCTGAATTTCCATGCAGGCACCTGGAGCCTCCAGGGATTCATCTGGGGAGCTGCTCCTGCATTCCTGGGAGGGTGGAGGGGCCCGCAGGGATCTGAGCCTTCCTTGGAGGGCCTGGAGCCCAGGGTGTCCCTTAAAGGACCTTGTCCCTTAGTCCTGGGAGTGGGTGCTGGTGCCAAGGGTGGCTTTGGAGAGGCTGTGGAGATGTTTGGAGTCTGCCCAAAGTTCCTGGGGAGAGCAGGAGGCTGTGGGTCAGGGAGCTGTTAATTACTGATGATGATGATGATGATGATGATGATGATGATGATGATTTTTAGTGGGAGGTGAGTGAGCACCTTCACTGCTCTAGAGGCTGGTGCTCCACAGGCTGGAGGATCCAACTGCTCTGCTCACAGATGGATCCCCCTGGATCCCAGACAGTGCCCCAGGACAGAGCTAGGAGCAGCCTGGGACAGTGGGAGGTGTCTCTGCCATGGCAGGGGTGGCACTGGATGAGTTTGAGGTCACTTCCAACCCAACCCAGCCTTGGTTTCCCAGCTCTTCCCTCTGAGCTTTGGGGTGCCTGGAGGCCCAGAATCTTTCCAGGTGTTGTGGCTTTGCTTTGGCTCCCTGGCTGTGCCAAAGGCACATTGTGTCCCTTGGATTTCCCCTCCCTGTTTCCTCTGGAGCTGAGATTCCAGTGAACTCTGCAGCAACAGGCAGGGAGAAGAGGGATCCTTGCCTCCTTCCCCTGAATTCCAGCTGTGTCCCTGCTCCAAGAAAAAAACCAACTGCTCCTCACACCCAAGCCCTGGTGGTCACCCAGCCCTGGGATGAGCCAGCCTGGTCCCCGTGTCCCCCTCCCCTCCCTGAGACCTGGGACTTGCTGGATTTTCTGAGGCTGCTGCTCCCCCTCCCCGCTGTGCTGCTGCAGTTTTTCCCTCTAGGGATGATTCTATTTTGTCACTGTTCTTATAAAAGTGTCACAGGCTCACACGCTCACAGTGACACTTGAGGCAGTTATTGCCAAAGTGTTTAAAGTGTTCCGAGGTACTTTTGGGTGCCAACAAAATTTAGTTGACAACATAATAATAAATCCAGCTCCAGCAACACTTTTAATGAACATAAAAGGTCTGACTGATTCCCTTTGCCTCCTGCTTCACCCCTGGTATCTCTCTCCTCACTGCTTTGTTCCATACTAAAGACACAATTTATAGGATCTGAAGGATGTTATGAAGATTGTGCAGAACCAGAATGTAAGGGTGTATATGAGATAAAAGGAAAATTATAATAATGTAATTTATAAGATTTCCATCTCTATCATGGCAAACAAGGACAGCGAATTTTTGGAGCTTTTTAAGACTTTGAAGTATGGTACAAAAATCCAATAAAAACTTGGATGGCTAAATTTATACCAAAGCTCCCATACTCTACTCTGGGAATGGAAATTCCTGATGAGATCATTAATTACCTGCGTGGTTTCTGTAAAATTGCCTCACTCTGAGACAACCGGAGTCAAAGTTCCTGTTGTTTGTTGGGGTTTGGACTGTGCAGAGCAGCTTTAAACTGGAATAATTTTCCCAATCCAGTGTCTAATCTTCCCATCAGAGACAAAATATCCAGAGTCCTCTGTTTGAATTCCCCCCTGGAGAATGGGGGAAGAAGCAGAGTGGTACCAGCTGAGCTATGACATAAATGTCCTGTAAGATATTTGATGTCATTATGGACACAGAAACCACACACTCCAAAGGTATCACCCTGAAAGTCCTGGAATTCGATCTCCAAAATCCAGGAAAACACAGAGCTTTGTAGATTCACTTTGCAGTGTGATTAATGACTTTGGGAATAAGTTTTGAAGCTTGATCCTCCAGATGGAAGAATATTAAAAATACTGATTTATTGTGGCTTCTCAGGTGAGCTTTGCTCAGGTTGCTCTGCACTGTGGCCACTCAGCCTGGGAGCTTTGGGGCTGTGCTGGGGCTTGTTCCTGTCCAGTACGTGGGGAGGAAATCAGCTTTTGGCAATGTTTGAAAGTTTTAAAATCATAAAAGAAACCTGGGAGCTGTCAGCCCCGGTGTGTCAGTGAAACCCAGCTGGAGACACAAGGACAGCAGCTCTGACTAGATAGATAGATAGATAGATAGACAGACAGATAGATAGATAGATAGACAGACAGACAGACAGACAGATAGATAGATAGATAGATAGATAGATAACCCTTCCTTGCCTTGGAAGGAAGACAGAAAAAGCCAAGTAGGGTCTAAATCACTGTCAGTGCTTAAATCTGCTCCAGGCTGTGTCCTCAGCTGATGCCACTTAGAGCCTTGTACACCCAGATTAAGCTGCAGTAATTGAAGAGGAGGATCTTTAATTAAGCAGGACGTCATGATCATAAAACTGTTCCTATGGTCCTCTTTTATCTGAGCCCTGTCTGAGTGTGTGAGGGTGCCCCAGGAAGTCCCAGTTCTTAAATTAAAAACTCCCATTAGTTCCTCTAATGAGCTTTAAACGCCCTTGGTAAAAATCCTTCCCCAGTCAGCACCTTTTGTTCTCAAAGTGCCCCACCTTGGGCACCTCGAGGTGAGGATTGAGCTTCTCCTGCCCCAGCAGCTGCAGCACCTGTGGCTCTGTGGAGGTGGAAAATGTTTTTTTTTTTCCAGGGTTAATGGCTGCAGCTGCTCCCTAGCTCTCCTCAGGAGTGTTTTCCTGGTGATCCCTCCCATGGATTGTCCCTCTGTGCCTCAGAGCTGCCTTTGCTCCCCGTGATTCCCCTCGAGCCCCTCCAGGGTTTCTCAGCCAGGTCTGGGGAGGTGCTGGAGTAAAATCCCTCCCTCTGGAAGGGAGAAATCCCAAAAGGTGCTGGGCAGGGGGAGGATGATCCCTCAGCATGGGGACTGCAGGTCCCACTACGGGGATGATGCTGGGACTAGGGCAGCCCAACCAGACTGGGACTGGAGAGCTCAGATTTGGCAGGTCTGGAGCTCTTCTCCCCCACTTTGCTCCATTTCTGGGGTCTCCCTGTGGGTAGGAGAGTTTTGTTCTGGAGCCAGAGGGATGTGGCCATGTGAAGTGCCACCAGGGATTTAGTGTCACCAGCACAGAGTTCCCAGGATTCTTCTCCTCCATAAACCCAAGCAGCACCAACAGCTTTTTAGGGGCTGAAAAAAGAATGGATGGAGCTGTTAAGTCAAAAGGCAAATTAAAGTATCGGCTCTCAAAGGGCTCCTTATTTTCCCTCTTCCCTTTGAATTACTTTTCATTTTATTCTTGATTTCCTCAGATCAGATGATGGCCTGGTCACCCTGCAGCAGGTGACAGCCACATCTGGGCCCTGGGTGTGGGGGAAGCTTTATTTCACCCCATTATCAACAGAGAGCTTTGTTTTCCCAGCACATCACCCTTCATCTGGATTTAGGCAGGGGATTACAAAAAAATAAACCAAAATTAAAGCCCAAGAAGCTGCTGGGGTGTGATAATGAATGAGATACTGCTGACCCCTGGGCCTTCTCTCTCTTCTGGATAATTACAGAGGAATAACTGTATAAATCTTGCTTGGATTTCCTGCCCCGTTTGCTCATGGAAATGGATGGCTCTGTGTGTTTTCTCTGCAGGCTGGAGGATTGTTGTAATTTAAATACAGCTTTGCAGTGCTTTGCTGTAGCAAGTGGAATTAAAAAAGAAAATAATTTAGGAAGGAGTGGAGAGTGATGCTTTTGCTGAGTGATCTCAGCAGCTGCTGGGCCTGCTCTGAACCCCCTTTGCTGCCCAAATGCAGCTTCCAGACAGCTCCTGCCCCACAGGGTTTGGATTTTCCCTCTTAAAATCCAAGGAATGGTTTGGAGGGAGCATTAAGGATCATCTCATCCCACCCCTGCAGTGGTTCCACCTCCCACTGTCCCAGGCTGCTGTAAGTCCCATCCAGCCTGGCCTTGGGCACTGCCAGGGATGGAGCAGCCCTAGCTCTCCTGTTCCATTTTTTTCCTCACAGGGATTCCTGGGCAGTTTCACCACAAATTGTGGATTTTGGGGGAGGTCTGTGCTGGAGGCGCAGAACAGGGAGCAGAGCACAGGAAGGTTGGTGGCTGCTCCATGCCTGGGAGTGCCCAGGGCCAGGTTGGCCAGGGCTTGGAACAACCTGGATTGGTGGAAGGTGACCTTTAAAGGTTTCCCTCTGTTCTGATGAGGTTTTGGCAGCTGGGAGGAGAGGGAGCAGCAGAGAAGTGCCCCGGAATGAGGGATTTGGGTCAGCATCGATGGGATTTGCTACTGGCTGTGGCTCAGAGCCCATTCCAAGGGCAAGGTTGGATAAGGGAGCAGCTCCCAGGACCTCAGAGGGGTTTCTTTGCGTGCTGCTCTCAGGTGCAGCATCCTCCACCCTTTAGCACCCAAGGCAAGTCCATGACCACAGCCTGACCCTGGCTTTGGGATCACCTGGGAATGCACCAAATGCCAGAGGAGGCTCCCAGCAAGGGCTCCAAGTCTCTGGATCTCCACACTCGGCAGCAGATAAACAAAATCAAATCACTGCTGTTCTCATTCTGCATGGAAAGTGCCTGTGAGAGGACTTAATGCAGTTGGAGGAACCACTTTGAATTTACACCTGGAACTCATTTAAATTTTTAAGGTGCTTAAAAGCCTGGCTGTCCATCATTTGTGGCTGCTTCCCTCATCTGGGATGCTGATGCAGGCAAAGATTTTCTACAGGTTGGATGGGAGAGGCTGGAGAAAGCCTGGTTGGTTTTGTGCTGCTGTCAAGTTTTATTTTCAATTGCTCTAGGGCCTTTTCTTGATTTTTGGAGTTTCAAGTTGCTCATTAAAACCAAATGAAGCATTAATGTTTGTGGCCAATGCAGAGGAAAGCTCTGTGTGCATCCATATCCATATGAAAGTGCTGGAAATCCCTAAAAGCAGGAGAGCTCAATTTTTTGAAGTGTTTGATTCTAAGCTCCTTTCTTGATTGCAAGAAGCAAATCCAGGGTTTGTGAACACAGAGACACAACCCCAAACTGGGCTTTTGAGCTGCCTAAAAGATGCAATTCCTATTTTCATGTTCTGAAAGGGCTGAGAAAGTTTGGGGTTTTTTGGGTTTTTTTGGTTTTTTTGTTTTTTTTTTTTTTTAATCTCTTCATAATCCTTTCATGGGCTTCTGTTTTCCCTAGAACTTCCCATCTAATCCATATGGCTGCATCCTACTGAATTCATTCCATTGCACCAAAAAGTTGGGATCAGCCCACAGTGGGTGGTAACTGCAGCTGACTGAGGGAGACTTTTCATGGAGTTATGGAATGATTTGGGTGGGAAGGGGATTTAAATCTCTCTGCCATGGCAGGGACACTTTCCACTGTCCCAAGGAGCTCCAAGCCCCGTCCAGCCTGGCCTGGGACGCTCCCAGGGCTCCAGGGGCAGCCACAATTTCTGCATTACAGCTCCCAAAACAGCAGCAAAACAGAGGCTGCAATTTCCCAACAAAATTACAGCTCCCAAAACATCCCCAGCCTGTTGGAGTTTACAATATGTGCATTTGGAGGATGTGAGGCTGTGTGGGATAAGGAAAAGCTGCTCCTGACCCCTGAGGAAGCTGCAGTTCCAGGATAAAGAGCAGTGGGTTCTTTCCCACAGAACCTGCAAATGCTCCGTGGGTTCTGTCCCTCCTCAGTTGTGTTTGCTCAAAGCTGGAGGAGAATAACTCCCTGGAAGGGGGGAGATCCAAGGAAGTCGTGGATGGCAGCAATTCCCAGGGATGGGAACTCCAAGAAGCTGCACCTGAGCTGCTTTTTGGGGAGGGGAGGGAAAAATAGATATAAAAGCAGAGTCCAGGGATGGGAGCTTTTCCTGGCTTGCTGCTAAAGCTCCCCAGGCTGCAAAGATTCTTCTGTCTGTTCTGACCCAGCAGCCTGGTGTGATCCAAGGCCTGCTCCAGAACTTTTCCTCCTCTTTCCACTCTCACAGGCAAATCTGTCAGACACAGCTGATTCTCTCTTGCCTTCTGTCCCCTCTCAGGAGGGGTTGATTATTTATGCAGCAATGCCCTTGTTAGGACATCTCATCTGAGGACAAAGGTTATATGTGAAGGGAGAGAAGCCCAAAATCTGCCTAGTGGAAAATTTCTCCCTAAAGCCTCGACTCCTCTTTCTTCCCCCTGAGCAGCTGCTCCTTCCCCCAGGGTTTGGTGCTGCCTCCCTGGGAGTCTCCTGGGCTGGAGCTGTTCTTCCCTTTAAGCACCCAGCCAGGGATGGAGCAAGGGAGTAGCTCTGGGAAAGGAGCCTTTTCCCTGGCCTAGGACTCCCAGCACCCAGTGCCTCCAGTTCTGATGGATTCATCCTTAGTGGATGTTTCCCAGCTGCTCCATCAAATTGTCCTTTTACTTCTCCCTCCACTTGGCTGTAATTTGGCTTGAAAATAGACACAAATTAGGTTCCTTTGCTCCTGAGGATGTTGTGGCTTCATGTCCTGCTGGTGGGGGAGCCCTTCCTGCCCAGCTCCCTTCCTGTGCCAGGACAGAGCCATTAAATGTGAATTCTGGTGTTCTGGGATGTGCAGCTCCCTCTGGGCAATGCTTCCAGCAGGATCTGTGGCTGCTGCCTGCTCCATGGAAGCTGGATGTGGATCCAGGGATCCTCAGAGTGGTGCCATCAGCCTGTCCCCCTTGGCTCTGCAGCTGAGGCTGCCAGAGAGATTTTTCATCTTCTTTCCAGCACCTAGAGACACAAAAAGCTCCTGGAGTTTGGAATGGGAAGGAGCATCTGATTTGGAAGGATAATTCGGGAAGGTAGAGGGAGAAATCCACCTGCTGCAAGGGAGCATCTTCCATCTCCCCAGTCAGATCTGGCATCGCTGGGGTCTGATGGGGAGGGAGGCACACAAGGCACAGGAATTATGTCAGAAACTCTGGGAACGCTGCCCTTTGGGAATCTGTCACATAGTGACAAGATGTGCAGAACGAGGGTCTGTAAATTCTGCTTACTGACACCAACACAGGAAAGCTGGGGCAGGTTTGGCCCCTGAGAGGTGGAGGGAGAGAAGGATTTTCTGTTTTGTGGAGCAGCCATGCCTCAGCCCCCCTTAGGACAGGCACAACCCAGTGCCCACCCCCAAATGCTCCTAGCCAGGATTGCCTCAAATTTACCCCATCCCACTTCATTTCCCAGAATTAGGAGCTGTGGCTTCCCTGACCTGGCTCTTTGTGTCTTGAAATGAGATTTTCTTGGAAGCAGCAGCCCACCAAGGAGAGAGTGAAATCCAGCTGATTGTCCAGGTGGGATGGCTCTGACCTCCTGGGATTAAGGGATTGAACAACTTCTGGATAAATTCACTTAATATTCCTTTTCCCCCTTGTCACCTTTTTTAAAAAAGAAAAGGTCTTGTGCCTAAGGAGGACTTTACATCCACTTCTGTACTCAGTGCCCACCTTGGCTTTGCTGTTGGTAATCTCAGACTGGGGCTGAGCTAAGAGGGAAGGGCAGGGCTGGGAATCCTGGGAGTGCAGAAACACTGGGCTGGAATCAGAGCAAAGCTGTCCCACCAAAGCAGCAGGAAATGCCTGGGAAGGAGCCCATGGATCAGCATTCTCTGCTGGGGGACCCTGCTGTGTCCAGAGCATCCTCCCTGGAGAAAAGGGACCTGCAGAGGCTCCTGGGGAGAGGGAAGGAATCCCTGGGGCTTGGGACAGGCCCAGAATGTTAGAAATGTGATTTCTCCTGAGGAATGGGGAGCTCTGGGTATTCCAAGTTCTCTCCCAGCCCTCAAACTGAGGTCAGCATCTGCAGAGATGACCAAAATGTGCCTGTCCTGCAGGAGCAGGGAGCAGCTCTGTCCATCCCATTACCTCAAATTAGCAGCAGCGGTTTAAGTCCCACATAAAATTAATCTGATTGGATTTTGTAGTGGGACTTAAAATAAACAAGCCTGGCACTGTTTACAAGCCTCACTGCAACATAATTCCATTTTTCAGCATGAGCTGAGGGCCCAGGAGGGGCTGGTCCAGTGGCAGCTTTATAGTATTCAGCATGGCCTAATGAATACGGAACAGATTGTAAAATGTTGTGTGTTTTTATGGTTATCTGTGCAGGTGAGAACTGTGCAGCAGGGAGGTCACAGCTTCACTGCTCTGCACTCCCAGGGAGGAGGCAGGAGCCTTGCCCAGGCTTGGGAGTGAAGTGCTGTCCATAGGAAGGAGGAGAGGCAGGGCTGCTCCAGCCTGGGGGTCCCTGCAGAGAGGGGCCACAGCAAGGAATTTGACCTTCAGGTTACCCTAGACCAATTCCAGCCCCTGGGTGACCCTGTGGACTCTTTCAGGTCACCTGGGACCAGTTTTATCCCCTGAGTGACTCCATGGACCCTTCAGGTCCTCTTGGACCAATTCCAGCCCCTGTGTGACCCCATGGACCCTCCAGGTCACCCTGGACCAGTTTCACCCCCTGGGTAAGACCATGGATCCTCCAGGTCACCCTGGACCAATTCCAGCCCCAAGTTTCACCCTCTGGGTGGCTCCATGGGCTGTTCAGCTGAGCTGTGCTGCTGTTTCTCTGTCCCAGAAGATTTTCTACTCCCCATCAGGTGTTGGATGAAGCTATGAGCTGGACTCAGCCCCTCTATCCCCCTGATGTCTGCCCCACAGGACAAAACCAGTGCCACTAGTTCAGTGCAGACCAGCCCAGACTGGCCACCAGTTTGGCCATTGGGAAGGGAAGGGAAGGGAAGGGAAGGGAAGGGAAGGGAAGGGAAGGGAAGGGAAGGGAAGGGAAGGGAAGGGAAGGGAAGGGAAGGGAAGGGAAGGGAAGGGAAGGGAAGGGAAGGGAAGGGAAGGGAAGGGAAGGGAAGGGAAGGGAAGGGAAGGGAAGGGAAGGGAAGGGAAGATCCCACCATGAGGGGCAAGGTGAAACTGTGGACACATTCCGTGCTGTGCTGCTCCCTGTCCATGAGATGTGTGTGGGGCTTCGAGCAATTCTGAATTTCCAGGGGAAAAGCTGTGTCAGGAGAGAGGAATCTCACTGCTGGCGTTGGGCAGCCTCCAGGGATGTTTTATTCCACTTTACCAAGGAGGAGAGAGCCCAGGGAGGGCAGAGCCCTGAGCAAGCAAATGCTCAGGATTTCTGACAACCTTTGGAGAATAACTGGAGGAGCAGCAAAGATCCACAACCGGGGATTACACAGAAAATTCGAGCTGCAAATATAAACACACATAAAATAGCGCTCAGTTGCATTTGGGTTTTGTTCTGGGGAGTGTTAATAATCAAGTGGCAGAAGATCGCAGAGGTTTCGTTCCTCAAGTGTTAAAATAAGAAGCAATTAAGGCTGTTTAAAGTTGCCATGGAGGCAGGAAGGAGAGTTGGCTGTTCAGGCTGCTACCAGGCATTGCTTCCTTCCTTTCACTCCCAGAGCTGGGGCAGTTCTGTGGCAGAGCACGGAGGGAGCTCTATGTGTCTGCAGCGGTTTTCGGGGATGGTGGGGGCACAGATGAGGAGTGGGAGCAGCTGGAGGGAGATGCCCTTTTCCATCTGCCACCCCCACAGCTGTGGGGACAGCCCTCTCCCCAATCCCCCAGGGCTCTCAGCACCGCCCTCCATGTGGGTGAGCACAAATTTCACCCTGGCTCTCTTCCTTTTTGCTTTTGTCCTCTCTCCCAACCGTTTTCAAGGCATTGGTTCCGCTGGGTGGAGTGGTATTAATTAAAAAGAGCTAATTGCCGAGGAGCTTCTGAATGAGCAAGGCTTTAAGCTGGCCCAAGGGACAGGGAGGGAAGGACTTTGAGAGCTGTGTAACCCTCAGATCCCGTTTTTGCTGTGTTATCCCTTCCCTGCCAAGCTGGGAATTCAGCAAATTGGCCTCGACCCTGCCTGGAAGCTGCTAGAGTTTTTCTGGGCAGTGGGAGCAGGGAGGTCACGTCTGAGGCAGGAATTGATTG
This sequence comes from Cinclus cinclus, assembly GCF_963662255.1. Taxonomy (NCBI): domain Eukaryota; kingdom Metazoa; phylum Chordata; class Aves; order Passeriformes; family Cinclidae; genus Cinclus; species Cinclus cinclus. Next base: position 1,241,665 of record NC_085071.1, on the reverse strand, counting down.
TGGCTGACCCAGGAACGTTCCCGGAGCTCTCCAGCTCCTGAGGCTGGCTCTGTGCAGGTCTGAGCCAGTGCTGGGTGCTGAGTTTTCCTCCTTCCATCCACAGCAGCTCTCACGGCTGATTTAGCAGGAATCCCTGGTGTTCCTGGGGAGCAGGGGGCAGTTCTGTCCCCTGGCTCTGAGCAGGGCCCTGTGCAGGGCTGGCAGGCTCCCGGCACCCTCCTGTCACACCTTTGGGGACAAGCTGGGCTGCAGGGCTGGACCTGGTGCTGCCAGGGCTCTGAGAGCTCCCCTTGTGTGCAGACATGGCTGACAGCCCTGCAGAGCTCCCTCCTGCCAGGCTCATCCCCCTGCTTCCACCAACTCACATTTAAAATGAAGCTTTGTAATTCCCAGCCAAGGTGGGTGTGGGTACCTTCCCAGGAGGGTTGGGCTTTTGTGGCCCTGCTCCTGAAACATGGCTCAGTTTTCATCTCTAGTGCAGGATTCCCTTCCTCAGCTCACCAGATCCACCTTCTCCAGAGGTTTTGTTGCACCTGGGTTTGTTTGGAGGCTGTGAGGGAGAGGAGGCTTGGGGGAAGACATGGGATGGATTTTAGTATCAGAGAAGGTTTGATTTCACCCCCTCGCACTGTCCCAGGTTGCTCCAAGCCCCAGTGTCCAGCCCGGCCTTGGACAGTCCCAGGGATACAGGGCAGCCACAGCTGCAGGGGCACCTGTGCCAGGGCCTGCCCCCTCCCAGGGAAGGATTTCTCTGCAATACCCAATCTAACCCTGCTCGCTGTCAGTTTGATGCTGTTCCTGTCCCTCCATGCCACTGTAAAAAGGCCATGGAGTGATTTCAACCCACTGAAATCCTGAGGGACATTTGCTTTTTCTCCTCTAACGCTTTGCTGTTCCCTGAGCTCCAGGGACTCACAGCAGCAGTGACGTGTGGAGGAGGCCAAAATTACTACAATTGCTAAAAATTGGCCCAAATAGCCAGTGCTGCTGGAAAAATGGTTTCTCAAGGGTGCTGATTTTCAGAGGGGCCCTGTCTGAAGCTGTCTGGGCACCAAGCCCGGGCTACTGATGCTCGGAGGGGGCTGCAGGCTGTGTTTGCCCATGGCGCTGTTGTTAATGTGCCACAGAATTAAATGGGCTCCCAGTGCTCCCAGTAAGGCCAGCCCTCGTGGGTCACTTAACGCCTGCAGGAAATTCCAGAGCTGGGATCAGGAGAGGCTGTTCCATGGAAAGTGGGGCTGTGTGGGCAGGGCCTGCAGGATCTGGAAGCAGGGAAAGACAGAGCTCGTTGTCCTGCCTTTATCCCTGCCTGGAGAAGGAGCCATCAGTATAAAACAATGTTATCCAGCTTGCCAGGAGCAGGAGCAGGGAGCTGTTCAAACACACTTTGTGATTTCCACCTCAGCAAACCCAGCCACAGAGCAGAGGGAGAGGCTGGATCTGCTTTCCATGAAGCCCTTTAGCTGTTTAATGAAGCTGGTTCCTTCAGTCTGTGGGCTGCAGCGAGAGGGAAGGGCTGGAGCTTCCCGGGGCCGTGTGGAGATGGGGCTCTGCTGGTCCCTGCTGCATCCTTAGGCTGGGCCTTCCAGCTCCAGCCAATCCAGCCGGGAATGGTTTTGTGGTGCCTGTATCTGGCTGGGCTTTGGGGTCGGTTTCTGTCCCCGCTCCGGTTTGTGCCCAGCACACCCCGCCGCGGGTGCTGCCCTCCCGTCTGAAGATGGCACTGCAGCATCTCTCAAACCACATCCCGGGATCCAGCAGCTCTTCCAGCCTGCTCGGAGCTCCGGGAGCCAGGCTGGCAGCAGGGACATCCAGAGCCATGGGGAGCAGGGCTGGCTGCTGGAGCAGAGCTATGCGCGATTTGCAAGGAAGGGAAAAGCTGGGAAAGGCTGCGGGTAAAGCTGGAAATTGGAATTCAGCTAAGGAACTGCTTCCTCCTCCTCCCAACCCCTCGATGCTCTGCTGGAGCACCTGATCCGTGTTCGAGGCCAAATCCATCACGGGGGCAGCCTGGCTCTGTTCCTCTGACTTTGTTGCTCCAGTGTCTGCTGGCTCTGAACTCCCTGAAAATAAAACTGGGATGTTCTGGGAGAATGGGAACGGAAACTCGCACAGGCTGAGATATTTTAAATTACCAGATTCTCAGGCTGCAGACACTCCTGTGTTTGCAGCTGCCCTGGGTTGGTGAGTGCTGGCTCAGTCCCTGGCCCAGCTCCCCAGTTTCCCATTTCTCAGGGAAGAGCTTTGGTGCAGCCCCAGATTTTGTCAGAATGTCCCCAAACCTTTGTGCAGAGCTGGCCCTGGGCCCTCCACCCCCAGATATGAGCCCAGCTCTCTGTGCAGTCTCTGGCCCTTTGGGGGGCTGGTCCTGGTGATCTCTTCCACCTCTCTCCTCCCCTGCCAGGACCTTCCTCTGGGGAAGCTCTAACACTGGAAGCTCTGCACAGGCAGCAAATTGACTTCAGCTTCTGCCTTGAGCAACTCAGATTGAGGCAAGGAGAGAAAAGAGGGCAAACACTGATTAAAAACAAGCCTAGCCTCTGCAGGGAAGAGGTGTTGTGTGATCAGAGCCTCTCCTGCCACACTCTGCTTCTCCACCACAGAGCAAAAGTTCTGTCTTCACTCAGGATGGAAACACCTGAACTGTGCGGCCTCAGCCCCGGCAAAAATTGCTGGATCATCCTGGGGAGGAGCAGGCAGTTTCCCTTGGACAGGAAATTGCTCTGTGTCAGCCGTGCTCAGGTGGTGCCACATGAGACAGAAGGCCTGGGGAGGGGGCCTGGGGAGGGCTGGGATGGGCTCTGGCACGAGCAGGGGCTGAACGTGCAGGGCTGAATTCCCACAGCAGTGGGAGCCCCGGGGAGAGGTGGGGGTGGCTGCTGGGCTGGGATAGGGAGAAATTCCAATGGATTTTTGCTCACTGGGTGCATGGGATGGGGGTGTTCCCTCAGCAGGATGAGGCAGAGTTGGGGCCATGCAATAACTTGGGAATCTGTCCCAGCTGTACATCCCCTTCTGTCCATAGAGACTGTGTTCATTCTTTTCTAACTCTGCTTTGGAATGAGCAGATTGTATTTACCACAGGGTGTGTGGGCTGCTAAGGGGTCCGTGGAGATCCAGTGCTCCAGACCCAGGAAGCCACCAACCCTCCCAGAGAGAGAGTCCTGCAAGGAACTGCCTTCTAGGGGGCCTTCTGCCTGGTCTCCTAGCCACCAGATAAGCCTCAGCAAGCGGTGGCCATGGCCACAAGTGATCAGCTCTGATCAGTGATTTCAGCTCAGCGATTCCAGCTCTGCTTGCAAGGCTGATTCAGGGCATGGCAAATTCCACAGAGATTCCTTTATTATCCAGCAGCTCTGTGAAGGGAGCCAGGAACAACTCCTCCCTCTCAAACTGGGGAAAATACTGGGGTTTTTATGGGGGAGAGCAAGGGTGGTACAAAGGGGGAAAGACCGATGGGTTACAAAGGATTAACATGGGTACTAGGGGATGGTGGGATAAGAGAAGCTGTTCAGGGATAGCTCACTATGATAAGAAAAGGTGTGCCAACATAAGGAGCATCCTTCCAGGAGGGTTGAGATGAGCTAATCACAGCCCACTCAAGGGACATCCCATTCAAGGGACATCCCTCCAGGGCACGGCTATGGGTGGAGCCGTGGCGGGACCATGGGCCTCCAAAGGATGGATCTCGTTCAAAAGCGAGTAGTGACATGGTGTTTCCGCTCATCCATCCATCCATCATCCATCATCCATCCATCATCCATCCATCATCCATCCATCATCCATCATCCATCCATCCATCCATCCATCCATCCATCCATTCATCCATCATCCATCCATCATCCATCCATCCATCCATCCATCCATCCATCATCCATCCATCCATCCTCCATCTACCATCCATCCATCATCCATCCATCATCCATCCATTCATCATCCATGATCCATCCATCCATCCATCCATCCATCCATCATCCATATCCATCCATCATCCATCCATCCATCCATCATCCATATCCATCCATCATCCATCCATCCATCATCCATCTACCATCCATCCATCCATCATCCATCCATCCATCCATCCATCATCCATCCATCATCCATCATCCATCCATCCATCCATCATCCATCCATCCATCCATCCATCCATCCATCCATCCATCCATCATCCATCCATCCATCTATTCATCCATCCATCATCCACCCTTCCATCCATCCCTCCGTCCCTCTCCAGGCAGGCAGAGATTTTGTTTCATGGAGCTGCACTTAGAATTGGAGCAGAATGCTCCATATTGGTCAGGAAGAATCAACTCCCCTTGGTGTGGTTTGGCACTGTGACACTCAGTACTTCTCTGTCCTTTCCACTGCTCTGAACTCCAGGCATGACAAGGTGCTGGAATCTGAATTTCTGTCCAGGCTTCATGGTTCCCATGGAGAGTCGTGCCCCAGCCGTCCCTCTTTCCTGTTATGGATATTTATCCCTGGTGTCAGGGATGTCAGCCCTGGGGCAGAATTACAACCTCAAGTGACCGAGTGAGAGCCTCACAGAGATTTTGCACTGATAAGGGAAAAAAGTCTGATTTTAAAGAGGCTGTTCCACCCCATCCCAGCCGTTTGTCACCAGAAGTATTTTCCCTTAGACAGGGAAGGTGAGAAATTCACCTTCAAGAAATCACTGAAGGCTTAAAATCTGCAGCAGAGAAATGAGCTCCTGTCTGTGCTAAGCAGGGCCCTAAATCCTGGTGGCAGGATCTGCCTCAGCCAGGCCAGGGCTGTGGCTGAGCCAGAGATCCAGGCGGTCGGATTGGGGAACTCGGGGAAGTGATGGTATTTGTGTCCCTGAGGCTCCAGTGTTGGGAATTTATTTAGCCTGGAAGAAAGGGTTTGAACCAGGTTCCCACAACAAACTTAAAGCAAGACAAGTGTCTTTGACTGGAGGCTTTGCTTCGTTTGATGTGTGTGTACCTCTGGGGAAATTCCTCCTTGTCACCGTGAGCTCCGATAAATCAGAGTGTGGGTAAAGCAGAGAGGGAAGGATTTTTTTTTTCTTGTTTTGCTCTGTTGAGCAAACAAAGACCTCTGAAGCTTTCTCTAATGTTTGTGACTCAGAGATCAGTCCTTGGGTTGGGTTTTTTTTGGGTAAACAAGCAGATGTGCTCCCTCACAGCCCTGCAGCTCCAGGTTCAGACACGCGCTGAGGAAAATGCATTTCCCACCCGGAACGGCGCGGTGCTGATCCAGCAGGTGGGGGATCTGCTCCCGGCGCGTGTCCTTTGCTCTTCCTTGTGCACATGAGAGGTTTTCAGCCTGGATCACGCATGTTCCTGGGGCAGGAGCCAGGATAGGGCTAGAGGGAACCTGGATGTGCTGCTGGGCAGCCAGAGCCCTTCCCAGCCCTCAGGAAATGCTCAGAGCTTTCAAACGGAGCTGTTCCCGCAAAAGGGCCCCACTGTGACAAATCGGCTCTTTGCAGCAGTCAGCTGAGTTCTTTTAGAATAATTAATTAGTAAACCAGCTAATAGACGATGTCAGAGCCCTCGGGTTCCTTGCAGCCTGCAGGAGCCTTCTTGTGGCTGCCATGCCCTGGCCAAGCCTTTCCCTGCTCATTCCCACTAATTCTGGCTGCAGACAGGGCAGGATCATCAGTCAGCACTCAGAGCTGGGCAGCGATTGTTCCCAGAGCCTGCTGATGGTGTGTAACAGGCAGGAATTCCTGTCCCGCCTTCCCTCCCCTCAGCTTTCCAAGCCATTGCTGTGTTGGCTCAGGCTCTGCCCCTGTCTCCTTCCCATTAGTGCCACATTCACTCTGCCCATCAGCTCCCTCTCCACAAAGCACAGGCAGCTCTGCCTGACTGGAAAATACATCACTGGCTCAGGGAAAAAGGAAAAAAGAGTAGAAGGCTGGGCCATGAGACTGTTCCCTCTGGAGTAAGGAGTCTTCTCCACAAAAACTGTAGGATATTGCTCCAGGGTTTGTTTATTTGTGCCTCAATCTCGTGTTTTCTCTCCATATCTCTGTCATTATTCACAACAGCCATGCCACGGAGGCATCATATTCTCCCTCTTCCCCGATAGGATCTGCCAGCACAGGAATGTTCTGGCTGAGGAGCTTCCTGAGCAGTTCAGCACTAATATCAGAAGCTGATACGGCAGCCAGAATAAAATTGCATTTTTCTGGGAAGAAACATTGTTCTGCAAAGGAGTGCTTGAGTCAGGGCAGCCAGAAGGGAGATTAGATCCTTGTCAGAGAACTGACACATTCTGCTGATCACAGGGAAAGCCGAGACGACCAGGAAAGAGTCAAGAGAGGAGCAGCTGTGCCTGGAGAGCTCGGCGTGCCTCAGGTGGAGCTGCTGCCAGGGCAGGGGTGTCCAGCTCAGGAGGGCTTCAAGGGACAGGAACAGGACTTCAGAAAAAACTGGAGCTGCCTTGCAGAGCACTTGGATCCTGTGGGAGTTTCAAATCCACGTCCTGGAAGGAGTTGAAGATCTGTGCCATGGAGCATTTACTGTGTGTTGGAGAGGGGCTGGAGGGACAGGACACAGGGAATGGCTTCCACTGCCACAGGGCAGGGCTGGGTGGGATCTTGGGAAGGAATTGTTCCCTGGCAGGGTGGGCAGGGCTGGGATGGAATTCCCAGAGCAGCTGTGGCTGCCCCTGGATCCCTGGCAGTGCCCAAGGCCAGGTTGGACATTGGGGCTGGAGCAGCCTGGGACAGTGGGAGGTGTCCCTGCCATGGCAGGGGTGGCACTGGGTGGGATTTAAGGTCTCTCCCAGCCCAAACCACTCCATGGTTTTGTGTTCAGTTCCAAACCAGAGCAGAAGGCCCAGGGGAGATGGAGGGCTCAGCGCAGGGGTCTGGCATCAGGAAGGAATTCCAGCAGGGCTGGAGGACTTGGCTTGGGAAGGATCCTCCTTCAGTGAAGGAAGCCTGAGGAACCTCTCAGCGCTTTTACTACAAAACCCAGTGAGAGATGGAAAAGCTGCTTTTGCAAGGTTTGCTGATTTTGCTGGGAATATTTCACAGAGCTTCGAGAGGGTAAAACTCATCTCTTAAATCTCATTTTTAAGGTTGAAAGCCTCTTCTCTCTTCACCAGTTTTTATGGATATGAGGGTTAAATGAGCAGTGATTTGTCTTTACTTTGCCTTTTGGAATAGAGCAGTGATTTTTCTGGCTGCAGGGAAAGGCTGTTCTTTATCCCTGTGAATTCCTTCACATAAGGAGTAGATTTTGGAGGAAGGGGGCGATCAGTAACTTTGCAGTCCTGAGTTGTTGGGATGATGAGACTTTTTCCTACATCTTAAGTGAGATCAGGTAACTTTATTCTGACTTGTGGACCTCAAAAAAAACCAAACCAAAACAAAACAAAAAAATTAAACCCAAACAAACAAAAAAACCCCAAAACTGTGAAAGGCCTGAAAGCAAAACCAGTTTATGCCTAAAATCTCATATATAAAAACACACAAAAATGATGTGATTTTGCATTATTTTTTCATATTTTTCATAATTTTTAAAAATATATTTTTCATTTTTCCTGACTTTCCTGGTGCAGAGGGAAGGTTTATCAGGTGATGCCACTGGCAGAGCTGAGTGATAAATTGATAAATCCTTCTGAGAGGTGTGGATGTCTCTGTCCATCCCAAGGAGGAGTTAGTGATGGAATGTGGTCACCTGGAGAGTGGGGACACTTCACCCCTCACATTGCAGGAGGAGGTCCAGGGCAGGGCTCCAGATTCCCAGGAAAAGTTATTTTTGCCCAGAATGTGAGGATGCTCCACCCCTGAGAGCATCATGCTGTTTACTGCCCTCCTGGGCTTAAATACCCTGATTCAAAACTCAAAAAGCGAATTTACTTATGACAAGTAGGTGCTGCAAACAAAGAAACCACCAGCTCTGAGACAGCTGTGTCTGAAATGTAAGAAAAGCTGTTAAATATCCTCTTTAATGGGCTGGAGAGGAGGATGTGGCTCCTGACAGCTCTGGCAGTTTCTGAGGGCAGCGAGCTGTGAAACACTCGTGGTTGCTCCCATTTAGCTGCTCTGGAGAAACACGGAGAGAGCAGTTCTCTGTCCAAAGGTCACTCCAAGCCGGGCAAAGCGACACAAACCCTCCCAGCTGGGACTGCTGGGCACACACCTGCCCTGCCCTGGGCTGTGCCTGCCCTGTCACTGCACTGCTGCCCCCGAGCTCCCTGCTCTGCCCCCAGAGCTGCTGCCAGCCCAGCCCTTGGTGCCTCTATGCTGCTGCCCTTCCTCACCCTGGCTGATTTATGGGCACAAATATCAGTTCTGAATTTCTGAGGATCTGGTAGATTTAACCCTGATCGTGCCCGAGGGGAGATGAATGTGCAGGTTTGCTCTGGCTGGCCCGGGAGGGCAAGGAGAACCCAAAGAGCAGAACTAAAATCCTTCTTCAGCCCAGTCTCTGCTTCAGCAGTCTCTCACTTCTCCTTCTCTCACTGCTTCTCCTGTGGTGTTTCCATCACTGAGCCTCACAGCCAGAAACAGCTGGGTCTCAATCTGGAATGCAGGGAGAGTCCAGGCACTGCTGCTGATGCCCTGAAGAACCCAGCAATGAATCCACTCACTTTGGAGGTGATATTTGTGTAGGAGGTGATATAAAGGCTGGTCTTTATTGGAGGCCTCCAGGGGCAGACATGGAAAACATCCACAAAATTCCCACCCCAACAGGGTGAGCACACTTTCATAAATTTAGCAAATTAGCATAATTGACAAAAATCACCAACTGGAGACATAAGAGGTGAGATAATTTCATAAATCCTCCCCCCTCAGATACAAACTAAACTCTGTTTATGAAAATGGGTCTTGAAGTGCTGGTTTTGGGCCTTGGTTTCCAGAAAACTGAGGTAGAACAGGGGGCATTGGAATGTGTTTTGTCTTTCTGCCCAAGGAAAAGGTAGGGAAAAGTACTGGGAAAACTGGCTGTGGATACAGCAACAGCTATAGAGCTACCAGTACATGTGCAAAGAATACAGAGAATATAGAAAAGGAAAACAGCAAAAATCATTCGGCACCACGGCTTCTCAGGCACGGAGAGGAAAGAAAATTTTCATGGAATGACCTGGAGTCATAGCAGGATGGAAGCTGCAGAGCCCGGGCAAAAAAAACAGGAATGTTTTCAGCTGGGTTCAGGAGGAGTCAGTGGATTTAATGTTCCTGGGATGGGCTGCTAAATAAAATTCTATGTAGCTTAATGGCTGTGGCCAAGCTGAAGGTATCCCAGTGGAGGCATTGAGAATCATTTTCTCTTGGACTAGTTTCATTCCACTTTTTCTTAGTCAATTAACACCAGGCTCCCCCATTGATAGGAACCAGGAGGAGCCTGGTAGGCCCCTGGTGCGGTTCATCATCTTCCAAAGGGCACCAGATGCTTCCAAACAGAGCAGTGACTGCTGGTTTGGTTTTTAAATGATTACGTGCAATTTTAGAGCCATTTCCAGTGTTATTAGGGTGAGTTAATTAACACTTTCCATGTCAAACTGGTTTTGTGCTTTGGATCTGGTGCTGACTGTGGGGGTTGAGCCCAGGAGCTGTTCTGCAGGGGCAGTGGGGACCTTCAGTGAAGCCAGGGTGAAACCAAGCCCTGCCAGAAAGGCTCCAGTCAGACCTGCTGTTCTGCAAAAATGGAGTTTGATAGCTTGTAATTTTTCCACTTAATTTCTGGAGAAAATGTGGTACGATGACTCCTCCCTCTCATGTGTAGCCATGGAAGAGCTTTCCTTGTTTTATTGGGAATGGCAACTCTGAGTTTTGTTCCAACAACACCCCTGATGGGCAGAAACCATTACACCATTGCTGTTGACTCAAGAAAGATCTGTTGGTGCATTTCTTTGGATGTGATTTTCCTCAGTGAGGTTCCCCTCCTGTGCTGGTTTGTTTAATGCAGTTACTTGAGTCTGCTCTGGGGTTCCAATGAACCTTGTCAGGCTGGGCGGGATAAAACTCAGTTGAACCCCTCGGGGCTGGTATGGGCTGTGTGGCACAGACAGAGCACAGTTCACATCCAGCAGCTCCATATGAGGCTGTTCCCCTGAAAATGTGCAATCTCCCACAGCAGGGTCGAGGCTGAAGCAGTCTCTGGTGGCAGAGCTTGTCCTGTGCCTCAGCAGCCATGCAGGCACTGGCATCTGCAGCAATGCATTCTACTCATCTGCATCTCAACATAAGCAGCAACATTTGGGAGGTTTTGGTGTCTATAAGGGAATTTATTTCACTCTGGGAAGCCTTTTCTATGCTCATTCTGTAGATTTGGTCCAAGCCCAGCTCTGGCTGGCTGTGAGCTTTAGTGCCGCCCTCCCAGCAGTGACAACAGGCTGGAGCAGCATTCCAGCCTCAGCATTCCCCGAAACCTGGCTCTCCATCTCTCCCTACCTGGCCTTCCCTCATGCACTAAGCCCTGCACCTTCACATGCTCACAAGTGAAGATGAATACTGAACATCTTTCCCCACTCATTTGCCCAGCAATTAGCAGTGATGAATAAAGTCAGCAAAGGCCCATCCTGTCTCCACACATCTGCCATGGCTCTGCAAACTGCTGGAATCCATCATCTGGAGCAAATTGTTGGGACATTTAGCAGAGGAGCAGACATCACCAGGTGCCTCCCATCTCCTCAGGAATGTCCCAGAACTGGTGATTTTGCAGCCCCAGCACAGGTGGGGCTCCCCTGTGCCCAAGAAGTGCACTGGAAATTCCCACTGCAGCTGGAACATTCCCAAGTGCAAGTTCCAGCACCAGTAACTCTTCCTGGAGCATAAGGATGATGTTGAAACAGGGTGATTCCTATGGTGACACTCCCAAAAGAGGTTTTCCCCCAGTGTTTGGGCAGTTTCCTGTTCACAACTCAGGATTTGAGCCCCCTGGCAACATCCAGGGAAAATCAGGAGCTTAAGAACCCCCCGGGCAGGAGGAATGCCAGGTCTGGTGATGTGGGGAGGATCTCAGGATATTTGGGTGTTGCTCTGATTTTGTGGCCACCCAAACACCCCCGGTGTGACAGCTGGAGAACCTCCCTGAGAACTGAATCACTGAACTGCTCTGAGAACTGAGGCCAGGCTGGGGAGGAGCTCAGAGGCTGTAATTTGGGATTTAGCAGCTGCTGTGGAAGGATTCAGCTCAGCTGAGGTGAGGCACCAGCACCATGATGGCAAAGGGGTGTCCCAGCTTGTCCTGAAGCAACAAATCCTGCAACAAATCTAGCAGTTCCTTCAGCTGGTGCTGCAGACGAGCTGCTCATCCTCAAGAACGCCACCAGCCCAGCCTGAGCTTGACAAACTGGAAATTCCAGAGCTGAGAGAATGGGATTGGGCATGGGGAGCTGGGGAACAGCAGTGACTGCAGGATCAGCTGCACAGGAACCCAGCACTGCCATTAACAATCCTGCTGCTCCTTGAGAAGGGAAGAAGGGGATCAAACAGTCATTAACTGAATTGGGCAGCACATGCAGGATGAGAGCCCAGGCAGTTTTTAGTAGGTCAGCTATCTATTTAAAGTAATTTGAATTATCTCAGGATAATTGAAATCCAGTGTTCATTCATTACTCGCGCTTTCAGGTCTTAAATGATTATATCCATAGCTCTGCCTCACATTTATCTCGTGGCCTCAGAGCCCTTCAGCTTTTCTGTCTGGAGCAGGTCAAGGTATTATTTTCCTTCAAATTACACCGTGTGAAGTCCCAGGTTCTCCAGAGGCAATTGGCTTGGCCGGGTGACAGCTGGAAAGGGAATGATTGCCTCAGTCTCATCTGGGGCTGGTTGTGCTCAGCCCTGCAGCCTCACTCTCCTCTTTCAGGGACAGAAGCCTGCCCGTGCTGCTCTGCTTCCCAGGGAAACAAAGCACTGGGTGCTGGGATTTTCTTTCCCAGCATGGGGCACCATCAGCAGGGCCTTTCCGGGAAAATGGGCAGGGTTGGAATGTTTGTGGTATTGGTCATTGGGACAGAAGTTCTGACACTCAGGTTGCACCTGGAGGTTTTATTTCTCTGATGAGAGGGATGAAATCAGTCATCATTTGATTTATTCCACAGCAGGTGATTTGTGTCATAAACCACACTCAGTTTTTATTGGCAACTCCTGAAAGGGAGCAGTGAAGGGAAAGGAAAAAAATCCGTTCCTATCCCATTGAACTGCAGCTGGACAGGTGAGACATTCCCTGCACAGCCCCTGTTCCACCAAGTGGAACATTTTCCTTTGCTGCCACCAAGAACACCCACAGCCACCTGCAGCACTGGCACAGAGCACGAGGTTCTGTCTCATCACTCAGTTCACCTTTTTTTTTATGGCAGTTGTACATTCCCAGTCCAATTTTGGGGCTGCTGCATCTTTAGAGGGTCCAAAGTGGAAAATCTCTGCTGCCAGATTTGGGAATTCATCAAGGAGCATCTGGAGTGCAGGAAAACCTCGGGGGCTGCCCATGGAGAGGCTCAGCCCCACCAAACGAGCACTGCTGCTGATGGAGGAGCTGAGTTTCCACCTACTGAGCACTCCTGGGGGGCTGGAAGAGTGCAGGGGGTCCCAGCACAGGGTGGTGACAGATCCATCCTCCTCGCCATAGGGCTGCAGTGACGGGGACGGGGACAGGGGCATGGCAGCAGCAGCAAGGAGGTAGAAGATGCTTTAGCTTCAGTTTGTCTCACACAGTTTATGGAGAGGGAGGGGAAACACTTTTAAAAATTGATAGAGAGATTTCTCTATTCTTCACTTTATTAAACGAGCCTGTGCCATCAGGGGAATCTGTCACTTGGGCCATCCCTCTCCTTGTCACCCACGGCACAGCCGGCAGGGGAGGAGGCAGCTGGGTGTGCAGGCTGAGCTGCTGCTGCCTCAGGGCTGCCATGGGCCTTGCACTCCTCTCTCCCTTGGGTTTTTCGTTTGTTTGTTTTTTGGTTTTTTTGTTGTTGTTGTTGGTTTTGTTTTGTTTTGTTTTTTGGGGGTTTTTTTGAGTTCGTTTATTTCTTTTCTCCTGGAAGGGAAAGTAGATAAAATATTTGATTTGAATTTCTGCAGGTGGAGATGGTGTAACTCTGCCGAGATCTGTCGTGGACTCCTGGAATACCACGGAGATCTGGTGCTGAGGCAATTTTCCAGACAGGCAGAACAGTGCAAGGGGATTTTATTCCTGAGCTGGAGGAGCCCCTGGCATTCCTGAGGCTGGGGAAGAGTCCATTCCTCACAGGTTTTGCTGGAGCAGATCCAGAATACCAGAGCAGTTTGTCCTCAGGTCCAGGGGCTCCTCAGCAGCATGAGGAGATATCACCATTGTTGCTTTTTCATCCTTCAGGGATGAGAGACACAGATTATTTATCTATATCTATCTATATCTGTCTACATCTACAGTTTGTGTTAGGCCCAAACCTGGGCTCATCCTGAGTTTAAAGCATATCTGACAATCCAGGACATGGCTGGAGGGAGCCTGGGCTGTCCCTAGGTGTGTCTGTCCATGCTGTGGCTTTGTGCCTGAACCAGTGTCCAGATTCCCCTTAGAGGACAGGAATGGGATAAAACCAAGGACAGAAAGCATAGCTGAGCAAATGCCACCTGATGGAACTTATGAGACCTCCTAGACCTCCCTTTCCTCTCCTCAGAAGGTCTTTCCACCTTTGTAAATTCTTCTTGTGTTTAAAGCTTAAATGTGAGAGAGGAGATTGTTTCTGGGTTGATGGAGAAGGGATGGACTGGGCCAGGAAGGAGTTGGAGGTGTCCTGCAGTGCCATTGCTGGGCAGTTTCCCATTGGGTCCCAAGGACAAGCTGGCCCTGAGCCCCATGAGACACAGCCCAGGATTTCTGCTGGGGTTTGACCCAGAAGATCTTCTTCTTTGGTTTGTTTTGGCTTTTTAAAATGTAAGATTTCATGAGGACTCCAGAACTCCAGACAGAAAAAGTGGTTGGGTTTTTTTTCCTGCTATTGCACAAGAAATCAGAAGGTTCATCCTTGAGGGATTCAGGCTGTTGTGTTCATTTTTCCAGCTGTTGGGAATATTTTTGCTTCTAGGAAACTTAAATCATGTGGCAGTGTTGTGAAATGTCCATGTCCCTCTGCTCTCGCACACTTTATCCATCCTCACATAATCCCAGGATGGTTTGGGTTGGGAGGGACCTTAAATCTCATCCAGTGCCACCTCCAGGGACACCTCCCACTGTCCCAGGCTGCTCCAGCCCCAGTGTCCAACCTGGCCTTGGGCACTGCCAGGGATCCAGGGGCAGCCACAGCTGCTCTGGGAATTCCATCCCAGCCCTGCCCACCCTCACAGGGAACAATTCCTTCCCAAGATCCCACCCAGCCCTGCCCTGTGGCAGTGGAAGCCATTCCCTGTGTCCTGTCCCTCCATGCCTTGTCCCCAGTCCCTGTCCAGCTCTCCTGGAGCCCCTTCAGGCCCTGCCAGGGGCTCTGAGCTCTCCCTGGAGCCTTCTCCTCTCCAGGTGAGCACCCCCAGCTCTCCCAGCTTTTCCTCACAGGAAATACCTGATTATAACCTTCACCTCTGACTCATTTCCCACACAAGCCCGGCTTCAGTCCCTGCACAAAGCTGTGAATTTCCTCTGCTTGGACTCCTCAGTCCAAGCCCCCAAGGTGGGCATCTCCAGTCCCCTCTGGTCCCGATCCCTCCCCACTCAGCTGGGCTGGGACCCTCCCCTTCCATCCTATGGGATGGCAAACACCTCCCAGAGCCTTGCTCTCCCTGCCTTTCCACATTTCCCATTTTTGTAGCAAACAGAAGTGAAAAGCAGAGTGGGAAACGTTTGAACTGAAGGTTGCAACTCCCAGATAATTCTCCATGTGGGATCTGAGCCCCTCTCCTGCCCTCTGCCTCACAGGCTGTGTGACACCCTGGCATTTCCATGGTGACCTGGAGGCAGCCACACAGACCAGAATTCTCATGAGCTGGGCAGGCAGGGCTGAGATCCAACTTTTCTCCATGGCAAACAAAAATGAAGCACATCAAAACCGACTTTCATTCCAGAATAAAGGGAAAAGCTGGTTGATTTGGGTATTTTTTTTTCACTATTGATCTGGGGCGATGAAAAGCAAAGGATATTGTGGGGGTTCATGTCACTGTGGTAAAGACATCCACATCCACTCAGAGATATCGACCCTTCCTGAAGGATTTCTGTGCTTCATCATAGAGCTCCCAGTGCCCAGGGCTCATCCAGGGGCCTGAGCAGCCTTTGAAAGGCAGATTATCTCCAGGCCTGCAGCAAGCTGTGGAATTTAGGAGGCAATTATTTTGATATGTAAATTAAACCATGGAGATGGAAAGGTATCAGTTCTATAACACAATCAAGGCCAAAGATAAAAGAGGTTTCTCATCTACTCTCTAATAATTGTTATTTAAACGGTGCCCTTGGCATGGGATCCATGGCCGTTTCCTTAACAAAAGTGCAGGAAAAGCCACTTGTGCCATTCCCCTAAAGCAGGGAGGAAGGTCGTGTAATTCACTCTGCAATGGCAAAAGGATGGTGGTGAAATCTCTGTTGAGTGCTCTTAATGGCTCCACAGATTATTAATGAGCTACGGAGCTTCTCCAGTCCAATTCCTCAGGTTTAAATCCAGGTCCTGGCAGCAGGTGGAAAAAAAAACTCAAGGAAATGGAGTTGGTATTCTCAGCCCAGCTCCCAGAAGATGAAAAACTGCACAAGAGTTGATGCTAATTAGGGCTGGGGTCGGCCCCAAACTCTGGAATTCCAGACCCAGAAAGAGCCAGGCAATGAATTCCAGCTGTGGTGGGTAGGTCTGTCTGCACAGGGGTAGAGGCCCAGCTGTGCTCTCACCTGAGCATCATCCTGATCTCACCTGTGCTTTCACCTGTGCACCACCCTGGTCCCACCTGTGCCTCCCCTGGTGCTCAGCATCCCTCGCTGTGTTCCATCCAGAGCCCCCTCTGCCACCCCCGTCAGAGCAGCACTGCCCTAGTGCTGTCACTGGCTGGAGAAGGGTGGGAAAAGGAGCCTGGGCACAGCAGCGAGGGAGCCAGAGCAGGATTAAGCCCCTGAGTCTGTTCTGTCTTGTCCTACCTGTGCCCTGGCAGCTGCCACCTGGAATTCCCTGCAAAGGCCATTCCCGTGCTTGGGAGTACTTGGGGGATGCCATGGGATGTCTAGGATCCTGCTCTGGGAGATTTCTCAGAAGTTATTCCCTCCTGGTGTGAACAATAATTTGGATGAGGAATAAAGTTCAGTCTTGTACAGGGAATTTCTTCTGCCAGTGGCACTGAATCCCTGAATCCCTGTGGCTGGGCTCAGGCCAGGCTCCAGCTCCCCTCTGGAGAGCTGGAAGGACACCAGGATGGATCTGCAGCACTGGGACCCCTGAGGTGCTCCAGCCCCACCTCGGGGATCCCTGTGTGTCCCCAGGCTCTGTCACACAGCTCTGCTGGAAGAAGAGCAGACAGAGCCAGAGCTCTTGACACTCCCGAGCCCTTAGCACTGGAGAGGGACCCAAGCAACCCAGTGTGCCGGGAAAGGCTGGAGTGTGAGAGTATCCTCTAATTGGCCACTCTGCCCCTGCGTTAATGCTGCCTTTCCTTGGAGCCTTTTATCTGTGAGCAGTGATCATTATCTGTAAAATCAGACAATCAATCCTTCCAAGCCTTCTCTAGAAGCTGCTGCCCCTGATCCAGCCTGGGCAGTGCAGCCACTCAGGGCCAGCAGCTCCTGCACTAGTGCAGGAGATTGTCCCAGCTCTTCTTTCTACATTAATCTGCTTTAATCCTCCCAGGGCTTGCAGGATTTCCAATTAGTGGTCCTTCAGTAATTGCCTCATTTGCAGAGAAGCAGAATCTCAGCTCGGGCTCACCTGGCAGGGCTTGGACTCCAGCTTAGGGAGAAGTGGGAATGATGGCCAGGTCAGGGGAAATCCCTTGGACAAGGGGAGATCCTCCTGGCAAAGGCACACCAACGTCACTCAGAAGTCAAAGAAGGGTTCCTGGGATTTGTTGGCAAATCACAGTGTTCAACAGCATTTGCAGGTTCTGCCGACTTGATCTTTATTTTGTGGAGCTTTCTGCAGCAGCCACTTCATCCTGCTTAACTGAAGCCTCTCCAAGTGAAATATCTTCTGGAGCCCTTTATGGAGTGTGGCAAGGAGCAGGCACAGCCTGATCCACATCTTGGGAATGGATCCTGGCTGGGAGGGGTGGGAGGTGACTCTGGGACAGCAGTGCAGTCCCAATCACCTTGGGAATGAGTCCTGCACTGACTTCGCTGCTTTATTGGCATCACTTCAGTCCAGCTGGGGCTGGTGCCCTCAGGGATTTCCCTGGGAGCTTGCTGCAGGCAGCAGCAGTGCTGGGCAGGGAGTTCCTGCAGGATGAGCTGTTTCTGCAGGGCTGCAGCAGCAGGGAATGGGATTCAGCAGCCAGGCCCTGCTTGGCTATTTCTCACTGCCACTTTAATTCCACTCAAGTTTGTCCTGGGTTCCTGTGATTTTGTGATCTGGCTTGCAGGCTGAGTTATTAAAGATGACTCCTGGTGTGGTTGGGATATTGGAATCAGAGTCTTGCAGGGTTATTTTCTATTTTGCATCAACCCAGACCTCCTGGTCTCACCTGTAAGTGTGCAGCTCTTCCCTCCCTGAGGCTCCTTTGGGGCTTTTGCACAAGTCAGTGGAGCATTAAAAAATATAAATACAGCTGTGATGCTGGGATTTTGGGAAGCTCCATCCTGGCTGGGAAAGGGGAGCTGAAGGTGGGATCAGATCCTGGGCTGGAGACCCGATCTGGGTCTGTGTTCTGGTGCAGTTCTGGGCAGGCTGAACTCGGGATGAATTTTGAATTGAGCAGCTTTAAAAGCTAATGGGATTGGGATCCAGGATAGATCCAGGATGGGATCCAGGATAGATCCAGGATAACACAGAGCAATGCAGCCAGTTAGTGCCATAAAAATGTCTTAAATAAAAGTTGTTGTGGGTTTTTTGTTTTGTTTTGGTTGGTTTTTGTTGGTTTTTGTTGTTGTTGTTGTTGGTTTTTTTTGGGGGGGTGTCTTGTTTTTTTGTTTGTTTGTTTGCTTTGTTGGTTTTTTGTTTTGTTGTGGGGTTTTTTTTTGTTGTTTTTTTTTTTTAAAGCCCTGGAAGGAAAGATTTGGTTTGCTTTGCTTTGTTTCAGAAGGGAAGGGAAGGGAAGGGAAGGGAAGGGAAGGGAAGGGAAGGGAAGGGAAGGGAAGGGAAGGGAAGGGAAGGGAAGGGAAGGGAAGGGAAGGGAAGGGAAGGGAAGGGAAGGGAAGGGAAGGGAAGGGAAGGGAAGCAGATTTTCCTGCTGGTGTCCCAAAGATCCAGGCTGGCTGTGCTCTTTCCAAGCCTCAGTTCACCCTTTTTCCAGCACTTTGTTGTGTTTGCTTAGACTGAAAGCTCTCCAGAGCAGAGTCAGAGGAGCTGGAAGGGGCAGCGGTGCCCTGCTCTAACTGGCGGTGTGAAAATGGCTCTGAACTCAATCCATCCAACTTCCAGGGCCTGAAGGGGCTCCAGGAGAGCTGGACAGGGACTGGGGACAAGGCATGGAGGGACAGGACACAGGGAATGGCTTCCACTGCCACAGGGCAGGGCTGGGTGGGATCTTGGGAAGGAATTGTTCCCTGTGAGGGTGGGCAGGGCTGGGATGGAATTCCCAGAGCAGCTGTGGCTGCCCCTGGATCCCTGGCAGTGCCCAAGGCCAGGTTGGACACTGGGGCTGGAGCAGCCTGGGACAGTGGGAGGTGTCCCTGCCATGGCAGGGGTGGCACTGGGTGGGATTTAGGGTCCCTTCCCATCCAAACCAGTCAGGGATTCCCTGATCTCAGCTGTGCTGCTCCCAGCCCTGTTTCCCTCAGAACTGTCCCAGCCACCAGCTCAGAAATCAACCCCAAGGCACAGCATTCATCTCATTTGGAGAGATTACCACCCAAAAATGGCAAATAATACTCAGGGGGAGCGGAGAGGGAACACTGTAATTAGAAATAACGCCTGGGCGAGCACCTGAGGGCTCTGCTGGAGAGAATCCCTTTCCCTGCCTCTGCCTGTGCCTTGCAGGATTGCAAAGGACAAATATTCACAGCCATGGAATGACTGTGGAGGTGCTTTGGTTGCTGTTTCATCCCACAGTGACAATTTCCTACCCCTGCTTTCACCAGTTGCTCACTTAGGCACCTTTGGGCTCAGGGAAATTCCTGGGGAATTGGGGAAACAAAAATTGGAGGTGTCTGGGCAGAGTGGGAGAAGGAGCATCAGGTGGTTGCCTTGGCACTGGCAGCGAGTGCGGAATGCTGGGTCCAGTCCTCACCATCTGCACCAATAATCAAGGCTTCATTAGAAACCCGGATTTGTTGTAAATTAGAACATGTAATTAGAAAATGTGTCTGCTAATTGAGTCCCTTTGATGTAGGCTTCAAGATGTGTTGCTGATCCCACACAGAATGGGTTTTTAATGCCTTTTATTTATACACATTTCCCCCATTTATTGTTATTTGCAGCTCAAACTCTTTGCTGATCAGAAATATTCGAAATTCGTCGTGCAAAGAGCACTGTCACTGGGGCTATTTATAAACACGGAGCTGGCACAAAATACCATTCAGCAAATTCCTTTTTTTAGGTTGCTCCTCTCCACGCCCCCTTCCCCCCTCCTTTTTTCCCTTTCCTTTATGTTTCCAACTACAAAACAAGAAGTTTCTATTTTCGCTGGAGCCGGAGCATTCTGAGGCAGGAGCTGCAGTAGGTGGCACTCCTCCCTCTCCCTCAGCTCCATGAGGATTTTGCCTTCCTGGAGCTGCTGCCTCTCAGGAGTGTTGGGAATGCCATGCCTTGAACTCCTGTGCTCGCCCAGCATCCTTCAGCACCTCTGAGAAGTCCAAGGTGTCAAACCCAAGTGCACAGCTCGTTCCTGGATGGAATGATATCATCTGAGCTCCCTGCAGGTTTAACTGGAGCTGGCGGCCTTTGATCCTGGCCCAAGAAGGCACCAGGTATTCAGCTCGGGTGGGAGGTGGCCTCACCAAGCTCTGTCCAGGCGACTCCTGCTCCTGCCGAAGGGGTTGGAGCTTGGTGAGGAAAGGAGCACTGCAGACATGCAAAAGAAATCTTACTACCCTTATGTAAGCAGAAGGAATTAATTAAATAAATGCACAAAAATATCCTCTGAGGAAAACAGAACAGCCAGCCCAGCACTCAATTTCCTGAAATCAGCTCCAGCACCAAGTGGGGTCTTTCCAAGGCTTTACTCCTTGCAGGAAACATCCCTGGAGAAGGGAGAGGGAGGAAGTTTAACCCCTGAGGCTCTGCTCTCCCACTCTGTTGGGGTGGCAGCTTCATACTCTGGGTTCCTGTATATGAAGGGATGAAGGACCCCCAAAGGGATTTTGCAGAGAGAAGTGGAATCAGCAGGAGGGATTCACCCCAACCTCTGCCTGCTCCTGAGAGCACAGCAAAGGTTTTCCTGGCATTGCTTCATGGAACCGAAGAGGAGCTGAAGACACCACCACAATCATCCCAACCTGCTGCACAAATGGAATCCAAGGAGCTTCTTCTTGTCCTTGGGAGCAAGGGATTGCTGTCATGGGTATGTGCCCATTCCTGGAGCTGGAGAGCTTCTCCAGCAGTGGAGCAGGAGTCTCTCTGGAGGAGCACAGTGGGAATGATGATCCTGCCCTGCAGGATCCCAGGATCAGAGAACACCTCCCTGTCCCCTGGGAAGCCTCAAACCCAGCTCACACCTGCAGGATTAGCTCAGGATTTGAGCCCCAGTGAAGGAAATGCTGCTGTCCCCAAAGCCCAATGTGCCACCCATCAGGAATCAGGAATCAGGAAAGATGCACATTGCTGGAGGCACGGGAGCACGGCAGAGGAGTTTAGTGCTCCTAATAAAAAAAATCTAATTTCCTTAATCTGGAGGAAACACTAAAAGCAACATGCTACCAATTATATTCTTCTAGTTTTAATTTACAGCAATCAGTTATAATGGATGAAATTAATTCTCAGTTTAATTCTG
The DNA here is from genome assembly GCF_963662255.1 of Cinclus cinclus. Taxonomy (NCBI): domain Eukaryota; kingdom Metazoa; phylum Chordata; class Aves; order Passeriformes; family Cinclidae; genus Cinclus; species Cinclus cinclus. Next base: position 1,220,694 of record NC_085071.1, on the reverse strand, counting down.
TTGGTTGTGTGCTTAGCATCCTTTTTTTTTTTTTCCATTTCCCCTTTTCCCAGCTGGAAATTAGCTGCATCCAGCTTCAGTGGCACTGCTTAGGGAGGAACATTGGCCCTAATTGTTTACAACCATCCCAGCCTTTGGTGGAATTCCCCATTTGCTGCAGCTTTGGGGGGGTTGACTCATGTTCTGCCTTCCCGTTCAAACCCAAGGTTTTAACATTAAAATTATGAACATCAACATCTGTGTCTTCCATCCATGGATCCCTGGGTCCATCTCTGGGCCTGGGCTCTCTCTGGCTGTAGAGAAGCCTGTGGGGTTCTCCTGAGTTACCCCAGTTAAACCAAAACTTAAAGTCAGAAAACTGGTCAGAAACCCTGCACAGAGTGAGGAGTAAAGTTCACCTCATCTTTCTGATACCTCCCCTTCATCTCTCATGGTTCCCCTTCATCTCTGATGGTTCATCTTTGCTTTTCTGATGGCTCATCTTCATCCTTCTGATCATTCATCTTCATCCCATTGACGGTTCCCCTTCATCTCTGAGGTTCTCCTTTATCTCTGAGGGTTCACTTGATCACTCTGGTGGTTCATCTTCATTTCTGATGGTTTTCCTTCATCCCTGAAGGTTCTTCTTCACCCCTCTGATGGTTCACTTTCATCTCCCAGCTCAGCTGGGGACAGAGACAGTGAGGATGGTCCCATGGAGGCTGTGAGGATGAGGAGGGCCTGAAGCATCTCCCTGCCCAGGGAAGACTGAAGGAGCTCCATGGTCCTGGTGGGTCCCTTCCAGCTTAGGAAATTCTGTGATTCCAAACCCACAGCGCTGGCTCGGAGCTTGGACGGATCCTGTTCCCTGAGCACTTGTGGACATGGAAGCATTGGCTGGATTCATCCCCATTTCCTCAGGATTTTGTCATTGCAGAGAACTGGAGCAAAGTTCAGGCAGAGTCAGAGCACTGGTATTTTTACATCCAGCCTCTCACTCGCTCCTTTCGACACCACTTTTGCTTTGGAAAGAGTATTTTTGCCTGGCAAGTGCTAACGGATTACATCAGCCTGGAGCCGGCCCGACACCCCGCAGCCAGAGCTGGCATGTGGGGTTTGTGTTCTCTGCAACACTGAATGAAACCAGTGTGAAATGTGAGACCTCCGGGCACAGCACACCCCACTGCTTGCTCAGCTTCAACAACAGAGGCGCTCTGGAGGAGTTTGCACAGTCCATGCTCCCACCGCTGTCACCAGCACTCCATCTGATCCACACGGGACCAGGAATCCTCCTCCTCCTCTGGAATGCCCCCAGAGTCCCACCCAGCTGCTTTTATCTGCCCGGAGTGACGGAGCTGCTTTTACTCTGGTGAGGATGCAGAGATCCTCATCGGGCTCAGAGAGCTCTGGAGCTGATCCACGGTGCTTTCAAGTGGTGCCACAGACAGTGGGAATGGATGGAACCTTTTATTCCTCGCAACAAAATGCCCGACACATTTGGTTTTTAAGTGCCAGGAAGTTCCTGGATTATGTGGATATATCCTGGATCCCCATGAGATGCCCAGGTCTGGAGCCAGTCTCAAACCTCCCTTCCTCTTTTTTTTCCCAACTTCCGAGCTCAGGTTGGTGGCATGGGCAGCCCTCTGGAATGGGGCTGTCGTTGTGCAGAGCCTCGTGTGGAATGAATGGCTAATGGGTGCAATGCAGATGTAATGAGGGAGTTATAAGAGCTTTATTTATGGTCTCCACATTAAAGTGATATCACTGCATTAAATCTTCCCCCCATTAGTGCTGGAGTGGAGTGAGACAATCATGGAAAATCTCCCCATCAGTCTCTGAAGAGCTGGGAAAGATGCTGGAGGTGCACCCCCCCACCCCCCCAGGCTGGGCTGGGACAGGCGGCCAGGGCTGCCCTAGAGCTCCAGGGAGTGCCTTTGGACAGATCCCTGATCTCTCTGACCCCATAGAGGTCACACCTTCCCCTCCTCTCTGGCACTTTTCTGGCACTTTGGATACCTCCACTCAGGGTCTGGCCCCCCTGACCCAGGGAAAGGCACTTGCACTGGGGAACTGAGCTGCCTGGAGCACATCGGGACATTTCTGAGCTGGGACCTACTGATAGGGAGAAAAGCACAGATTTGGTGGTGTGGAAATATTTCTGCTTTCTCTGGGCTTGGCCTTCCGTGCTCTCCATGGGGAAGGTGGCAGCAGCCTCCCCTGAACTGAGGTGCCTCATGGCAAGGGCTTCCAAGCAATAGGAATCACTTGGGGAAAGTGAAGTAACCCCTGGCTTTGGAATTCCTATCCAGAATTTGGAATTCCTTAAACCCTATCAGAGCTGGGGGCGCATGAGAAGGACCACTTCATTTGTTTACTGCCACACATCAGTGATGGCTTTTATTAAACTCATTTTCTATTTGCCAAAAAGTTCTGAAAGTCCTTTGTGGTTCAGTTTTTCCTGTGTTTTTTCAGAGCTGTCAACAGAAAGCAAAGATCATGAGCCCTGTAACTCCAGAGGTTCCAGTGCAGGGTCTCCTTTCTGCTAAAGGCTCTTCAAATATTCATCTGAAATTAATGGGGGAATGGAATTCCATGATGTGATGTGAGACAATAAACCCAGATGTTCACTCTGCAGCAGCGGCTTCGCTGCAGGGATGTAAATCCCTGAGTTCATTTTGGCTGCATTTCCTCTTCAGAGCTGCAGGGACAGCTTGCTGTGGCTGTTTCATTCAACCCCACTTGTACTTAGGAAGCAGAAATGAACTGTTCAGATCTGAAAGCTGATTGAAAAGAGGCTGGAAAGGGACTTTGGAAAAGGAGGAATGGTTTCCTGCTGCCAGAGGGCAGTGATGGATGGATGGATGAATGGATGGATGGATGGATGGATGGATGGATGGATGGATGTGACAGTGGGGAGGAACTGTTCCTTGGGAGGGTGGGCAAGGCTGGGATGGAATTCCCAGAGCAGCTGTGGCTGCCCCTGGATCCCTGGCAGTGCCCAAGGCCAGGTGGGACAGGGCTGGGAGCAGCTTGGGCCAGTGGAATGTGTCCCTGCCATGGGATGAGCTTTAAGGTCCCTTCCACCTCGAACCATTCCAGGATTCTGTGATGGGTGAGATCTTCTTTGCTGTGCAGATGGTGAAACTGAGGCACATCCAGCTGGAAACCCTGGAGCTGAGCCCTGCCTGCTCTCCCTATGCCCTGCACAGCCACGGAAGGTTTGTCCAGAGGCTGCAGGGGAGCTGTGCCAGCCCCTCTGTGTCCCTCGGTGTCGAGCGCAGCCCTGTGTGTCACAGGCACGCTTTGATTGTCACCTCGGTGCGCGGGGCAGGCCAGGGACGGCAGGGCTGGGTCGGGAGCGGTTCAGGAGGGGCACAGGCAGAGGCAAAGGCAGAGGCAAAGGCAGAGGCAAAGGCTCGGCTGCGCTCGCAGGGACACAAAGCGTGACACGGAATTAGCGGGGATTATGCGGCAGCAGCGCCGGCCCCCGACAGAAGGACACTGATCATCGCCCTGTCCCACAGCAAAGCCTCCCATCAGCGCCAAGCGTCTTCAGCAGTGCGGCCGTGTTCGAGTGCCGGGGAGGGCAGCACATGCCCCAGAAAAGTTCCGGCTCCCTCTCTGCAACAGCAGCGCCCGTCCCCGGGGAAAGGGCTCGGGAATTCTCTGGGAAAGGCTGGGAAAGGCTGGAAAAGGCGAGCTTCATTCCCCCCCCCCCAGCCCTGAGCAGAGCCGAGACATCTCCGGACCGGTGGCGCCGGCAGAGCTCCAATCCTGGGCACAGCCCGGCGGGCTCAGCTACTTCTGAGATGATTCAATGGAGTAAAAAAACTTCTTTCTTTCTTGCTGCAAAACATCGAGTGCCTGATTGAAATCTCGAGCAAACCCATCCCTCTCCTGCTAAGTGCCTTGTGCTTTCTGGCTGTGCTCAGGAAGAGTTCGATGTGTCCCCTTGGAAAGCGCTAAAATGAAACTTTTCCATTTTCCAGCCTGCAGCAGCCTTGCTTAGAATTCACCATTATTTTTATGATCACTTTTGAAAGTGCTCAAGCTGGAAGTAAAACTTTCCCTTGGGTCTGCAATTACTTTTTTATCCCCTCCAATTTCCCAAAGAAAAAGTTGGTGGTTTTTTTCCTTTAAAAAAAACAATTTTGTTTAACAGAATCTTTGAATTTGTATTTTAAATTATGCAGCATTACCAAAGAGCCTTGAAAACGATTATTCAAACAGGTCTCTGCTTTCTCCTGTGCTAAAGGACAAATCCTGCCCTTGTAGGGAAGAGCAGCTCCTGGAAAGGGAGGGGAGCTTTGCAAACCCCCAGAATCTGGGGGAGCAAATGAGTCCTCCTGGCTCAACCTGTAAAGCTGGCTGATGGTTCTTCCTTCCTTGGCCACTCCAGGTCCATCAGCCGGGGGAAGAGAAGGCTCCAGGAGAGCTCAGAGCCCCTGGCAGGGCCTGAAGGGGCTCCAGGAGAGCTGGACAGGGACTGGGGACAAGGCACGGAGGGACAGGACACAGGGAATGGCTTCCACTGCCACAGGGCAGGGCTGGGTGGGATCTTGGGAAGGAATTGTTCCCTGGCAGGGTGGGCAGGGCTGGGATGGAATTCCCAGATCAGCTGTGGCTGTCCCTGGATCCCTGGCAGTGCCCAAGGCCAGGTTGGACTCTGGGGCTGGAGCAGCCTGGGACAGTGGGAGGTGTCCCTGGAGGTGGCACTGGATGAGATTTAAGATCCCTCCCAACCCAAACCATCCTGGGATTATGTGAGGATGGATGAAGTGTGGGAGAGCAGAGGGACATGGACATTTCACAACACTGCCACATGATTTAAGTTTCCCAGAAGCAAAAATATTCCCAACAGCTGGAAAAATGAACACAACAGCCTGAACCCCTCAAGGATGAACCTTCTGATTTCTTGTGCAATTGTGGCTGGGAGCAGCCTGGGACAGTGGGAGGTGTCCCTGTCATTGCAGGGGTGGCACTGGGTGGGATTTAAGGTCCCTTCCAGCCCTGACCTGTCTGGGACTCTAAGATCACCCTGTGTTCCCTGTGTTCTCCCTGTGTTTGGCTCTGTGCAGGGAGGATTTCCCTGCTGTCCCCAGCCCTGCATCCGTGTGGGGGCTGCACTTTCACTGCCTGCCTTGGCCTCTCCCAGCCCCATCCAGGTGTGTTCAGAGCAGCCCTGGGCAGTCCCTGCCCCTGCTCAGGGGTTGTTATTTGGGCAGTCAAACCCACACTCTTTTATCAAGCAGATTGCTCCCAATGCCTGCAGAAATCCACAGCTTTGTCAGCTCCACACAGTCATACACTCGGAAAAAATGAGAGCTGAGATAGAAATCTGTAGTTTCATCTTGAAATAATGACTTTTTCAATGTCTAAATCTTATTTTCCTCAGCTAGTCCAGCCCCTGTCTGGACACACTGATTCTGTTGTTCCTTCCTGAGCAGCCAGGCCACCTTTGGCACTGTGGCAATGCCATGACCTCCCTGTGCTGTCCCATCCCTTCCCAGCCAAAGTCACATTTCTGCTGGATGACCCGGGCCCTTCCCGAGGTTAGGTTTTCACAAATGATCCTTATCTCATCCTTATCTCTAGTCCTGCCGTGCTGAGCAGCCTGATCCCTGCATGTCACATGTCATTAGCTTTAAAGTCACCTAGCAAAGATATTTGGTCTGCAGCTGGGTGGAACTGTCTGGCGTGTGCCACTTGTTTTCAGCTCTCAGGCTGTAAGATCTTCATATCATGGCTGTGTTCCTCAGTTACCTTTCTCCCCTACTCATTTAATGGAGGAAACTGATTTTTATTCTAATTTTTGCAGTGTTTTATCCTAATTTTTCAAGTAGCGGTGCAGCTCTTGGCAGCTGTTTGAGCTTTTACAGGCAAACACAACGTGTGCAAACCCAGAGCAGCCCCCAGGCCCAGGGGTGTGGGAAGCTCTGCTGCCTGGTGTCCTGCCCTGGTGGAGATTCTTCCTGGGAATTCAGACATCCTCAGCTTCCCCTCCTCCCCATGCCTTCGGTGCAGAGCTCTGGGAAGGGCGAGTTCATTAACACTTGTAGAAGGCACCTGAAGTGGAAAATCGTTTATGAGTGTGCAGTTTGGGCAGTGGGAAGGAGCTGCCACAGTGGCTCAGTGCTGTCCTGGAGCTGTCACCTCCACTGAGCTCTGAGCAGTGTCTGGGCTCCTGCCCCGAACCTCCGGGTAGGATCCGGCTGCAGAGAGGTCCCTGTCTGCCCAGCCAGGCACAGGGTCCTGCAGGAGATTTGTCCGTGGAGGAATTGAGATAAATCATTGACTCCAACAAACCTGTCCACACCAGCTCAGCCTGGGGACACTGCTGGGACCTGAGCCTCCCGTGGGGACTGGGGCAAAAGTGGGGAAATGGTTTTTCCCTCCCAGTTATAACAGCCCCACTCCTGAGCTCTGTGATGCTCACCACACCTGGCCCAGGGCAAAGCCAGCCTAGCTTTCCATGTCCCCATCCGTGGTCCCCGATCCCAGTCTCCCTGTGGATGGGGTGGAAGGACTGAGGGGTCACAGACGGAGCCAGCAGCACTCACCCCAGCCATGGGGGACCCCAGAGCTGCCCCACAGAGCATCCAGCAGCTCCTGCTGCTCCTGGATGGTGTCTGGGTGACCTGACACCCTGGGCAGGGGACACAGGGCAGGGTCGGTCACTGCTGTGGGTGGGGAACGATCCCTGTGTCCTGCATGATCTGTGTGTCCCCACGATCCGTGTGTCCCACATGATCAGTGTGTCCCCATAATCTGTGTACCCCCACAATCTGTTCCCATGATCCATGTGTCCAGCACAATTCATGTGTCCCTTGGCCAGCAGCTGCTGCAGCCAGGGGCTGGCACACGGTGCCACACTGGGTCACAGACATGGCAGGGCTGGCACACGGTGCCACACTGGGTCAGGGGCAGTGGCAGGGCTGGCACACGGTGCCACACTGGGTCACAGACATGGCAGGGCTGGCACACGGTGCCACACTGGGTCACAGACATGGCAGGGCTGGCACACGGTGCCACACTGGGTCACAGACAGTGGCAGAGCTGGCACACGGTGCCACACTGGGTCACAGCCTCCTCTGTCACCCTTGCAGTGACCTTGGCAGTGTTTGGTGTCTGGCAGCCCTGAAACAGCCACAGTGTGTCTCCCAGGCTGCGGAGCCCTGAGCAGCCCCAGTGCCAGCCAGGGGACACCCGCAGGGTCTGTCCCTGCTCCTGGCACAGTGATGTCCCTGCTCCTGGTCAGGCTCAGCTGCCTTTCAGGAGAGGTCTTTTTCAAGCTGAAAATCCCATTTTGGGGGAGGTGGGAGAAGCCCTGGCACAGTGAGTTCATAAAGGCTGATGGGAGGGGGCACAGACAGTACAGGGCAGGCACTGGGCTGGGTGCAAGGGGAGCTGAAGGACAAGGACAGCCTGCAAGAGTGGAGCTGGCCCAGACAAGCCAGCAGTGGTGTTGGCAGAAGGCTCAGCAGGCTCCCGTGCCTCTGATGCATTTTCACACCGACTTTTTGCATTCTGTTCATGTTTCTTTCTATTTCTACACCTGGATCGTGGCCAGAATGAAAAAGATGAAGGGCAGATAGAAAACTTAGTGCTTTTCAATTAAACAGGAAGCTCTTTGCCATTGTAAGCGAGCTTATTTAGACATTAAATCAAAATCAAATGCTTGCACTATCAGTGCTGCTCGCAGTCTGATAATTAATGATGGCTCTCCCCAGCGCAAACCCTCGGTGTTCTGTCAGCACCACTGTAAGCTTTGATCGAAAGCTTTTTAAGTAGTTTCAGAAGCTGGATCTGTAAAATAAAAATAACCCAGAGTGGTAATTCTCTGCCCAAGAAATAAATAATAAAGGCTCAGAGCGTTTAAGTGTTGCCTGTCAGCTCATCAGCGATTCCAGCGTCACAGGCTGAGTGAGCAGTGAGGGAACGAAGGGGTTTCTGGGGACTTAGGTGGGGACTCTTTTACATCCTTCTGCCAGCAGGAAGGAGTTTCAAGGCTGATATGAATTATTGCTGCTTTTTCTGCACTCTCTGTGGCGGAAAGGGATCTTGGTGCCAGTGAAAATCAGGCTCAGTTGTTATGGAAATACCAGAAACCCACCCCAGGCAGAGCTGCCCATCCCCAGCTGGGAGAGGATGAGGCAGGAGAAGATGAGGCAGGTGAGGATGAGGCAGGAAGGGAGGCAGAGCTGCTCTCAGGGTGTGCATCAGTTCCTTCTGGTCCAAGGCCCTGGGGTCAGGTCCTAACAGGGCAGCCAGAATTGACAGCTCTGGGACCAGAGGAACAGCCTGGGGGTAGGTGGAGCTGCCCAGGGGTGGGAGGGCTGCAGGAAGGTCAGGAAACTCAAACTGGGCTGTGGCTGGAGGGTCTTCCCTCCCACCCACCCCCCACCTTCCTGACCGGGCTTGCACTGGCCCCATCCCAGCCAGGCCTTTTCTCTGTGCCCTTCCCCACTCCCTTCAGGAGCACCAGGAGAGCCCTCTCCTGTCCCCCCATCCCCTGGAGGTGCACTGGAGGTGCACTGGAATCCCAGCTGAGCATCCCGTGCCTCCCTGTCCATCCCACCCTGCTGGGACAGTGACACCTCGTTCATTCTGTCACAACTGGGATCTGCTTCCCCTGCTTCCCTCCAGGGCTGCACCTCTCTCCCAGCTCCAGTGCCTGGCCACCCTCACAGGAGAAAAGAGATTTCCCCTAATATCCAATTTTACCCTCCCTGGTGCAACTTGAGAGCGTTTTCTCCTGTCCTGCCCCTTGCTGCCCGGGGTTTTCCTGCTTGCTCAGGTGTCACACATGCCACCTGCCATGGGACAGGCTGGGGGGGCTCCAGCCTCCCCAAAAGGAACCAGGGGGTGCCATGCCCGGGAGTGCAGGGCTGCACGAGCAGGATAGAGAGCAATTCTGAGTTACTAAGAGCAATTTCTCATGTGCCAGTCACCATATCTCACACAGAAACAGCACCCAAGGTGACACAGAGCAGGCAAGAAAGGCCCTAGTCACCATCACCTTGCTGAGATCTGCTGTTACTCCTCTTTTTTGTGGCTCGAATTGTGTTGAAATCTCTGGAAATCATTTTAAAAGCATCTTGGGGCAGTCTGAGCATGAGGATCATGGCATGGGGAGTTTGTCACATTCCCCCAGGCTGCCTGGAAGGATTGCTGGGGGCATGCAGAGCCCTGGACTTTGGGGAAGTGACAGCTTGGATGCTGCTCATGCTGTGTCCTCAGTGTGGGATTTGTGCACTCGGGAGTCTGGAGCACACGGAATGTGGAAAGTGGGAGTTGTGTGGAGCAGTGGAGGGACAAGAGGTCTGGATTTGTCATCTCCAAGGGTTGTAATCATGGTAATTAACGGTGTTTGTAGGTCCTGGGCTGGCTGCAGTAAGATTTTACACGGTGCATCTTCCACAGAACGATTTCCATTACTGGGAGCAGATAAAAACTGACACGGGCTCAGGGTGACTTGGGAAATCAATAAACAATAAAACTTAGCATGAAAACAAATAAATTAACCCAATCAGAAGAGACACTGAGAGCCCATCAGACTTGTTAAGACAGATGAAGTCAAATGTCACTCCCAGGGCTGAGCAATTGCTCTGGCGTACACGCCAGGCTCCCTTTAAGGATGATTTTCTCAACCTCTTTAGGACTGAGCTTGTTTCCATCTGCCAAACTCAGTCTGAATCAGGCAGAAGGAGACAGACAGGCTCCAAAATACCTCCTCTCCCTGGAAGGGGTTTCTGTGCTCTGCTCTCCTCAGTGACTGGACAGGGGTTCAGGGGCCCTTTGGATGTGCTGCACCCTGAGCTCGGCTCTGCTGGCAGGAACCTGGGCTGAGCCTGATTTGAGTACCCTGGGATGAGTCCCTGCCTCCAGTGGGAATGGGAACCAGCCTGGATGAGGGTTTCACTAATTAAAATGCTCTCCTATAACTCCAGGTGAATGAGAAAATCGGGGAGTGGTTTGGGCTGGGAGGGACCTTAAATCCCATCTAGTGCCAGCCCAGCCATGGCAGGGACACCTCCCACTGTCCCAGGCTGCTCCAGCTCCAATGTCCAACCTGGCCTTGGGCACTGCCAGGGATCCAGGGACAGCCACAGCTGCTCTGGGAATTCCATCCCAGCCCTGCCCACCCTGCCAGGGAACAATTCCTTCCCAAGATCCCACCCAGCCCTGCCCTGTGGCAGTGGAAGCCATTCCCTGTGTCCTGTCCCTCCATGCCTTGTCCCCAGTCCCTGTCCAGCTCTCCTGGAGCCCCTTCAGGCCCTGCCAGGGGCTCTGAGCTCTCCCTGGAGCCTTCTCCTCTCCAGGTGAGCACCCCCAGCTCTCCCAGCTTTTCCTCACAGGAAATACCTGATTATAACCTTCACCTCTGACTCATTTCCCACACAAGCCCGGCTTCAGTCCCTGCACAAAGCTGTGAATTTCCTCTGCTTGGACTCCTCAGTCCAAGCCCCCAAGGTGGGCATCTCCAGTCCCCTCTGGTCCCGATCCCTCCCCACTCAGCTGGGCTGGGACCCTCCCCTTCCATCCTATGGGATGGCAAACATTTCAAATGAATTATTTCATTCCAGCTGGACTGTGCCTGGCCGGGCTGTGCCAGGTGCTGCTGTCACACAGGGAACACTCTGAGGCACTTTCCAGCAGCACAAGAAATCATTTTTTATTGCCTATAATTATGTGTTTCTAGCTAAATTAATCACTGGGGTAGATCTGGGTTTGGTACAACAAAACTGCACCAGGCTGAGGTTGACCCTCTGGCTTTGTGTGAGCTCAGCCTAATGATGTTAATTATGGGGAGAGGGAGGAATAATCCAGGGGTTAACAGGGCTGGGGCTCTGCAGCAGAGCTGGCTGGGAAAATGCAAAAATATTTGGGAGTTCGCTTGACAAGAATTGTGTTTTCTGCAGCATTTTAGCAAAAAAATTAAACCCAAAACTGGAATAAATATGGTTCCACCCCAGATGAAAGATTCACTTGTTTTGAGGGGGTTGTGGGGTCTCTGCTGTGGAATTGCTGAGGAAAATGCTGAGCAGTTCCAGAGGAATCATCCCACTGCTGTGATCAGGGAATCTGCAGAGGGGGCAGGAGCCCCGAACTGGAGGGGAGGAATCAGCTCTGGCTCCCGAGGTGTCCCGGCCAGGGAATCTGGGGCTTCCAGCAGAGGCAGCTGGGCCCAGCTGGGCTGGGACGATGGACCTCGGGAGCTGCCTTGGCTTCAGACCTCCAGGAGGGGCCTTTCCAAGAGAACTTCCAAGGAAAAGGATGGGAAAGTCCGTGTTTTCCACCAGTGGGTGGATAATCCATAAAGTATTTGTTTCTAATCTGAGGATTTATTTAGATCAGTTCTTCTGGATTTTGACCTTTTAGTTCTTAATTGTTTTCTCTCTTTATAAGTTCAATTAAATTTTTAATTGGAAAATTAGCTTTAACAGCGAAGCAGAGCTTTAAATCAAGAGAATGTTTAAAGAGGAAGTTTCAGACTTCAGAACTTTCTGAACCCTTAAAATTCCAGATAAATCAAAATGGACTTTTTCCTTTGAAAACTTTTGGCTCCAGCACGTCAGCATTTTTCTGTGGGGGAAAAGATGAGGGAATTTCCTGGGCAATTTCCCAATATTTCTGGTACCTGCAGTAGCTGTTTAAAACCCTTTCACATCCTTTCTCCCTCCCACACACACTGCTAAGAAATAAATCCTTTGGAAATGGAAATCAGGCTTGAAGTAAACAGATTAGTAATGGTTATTTGGTAACACTTTATTAATTAAATGTCCTAAATACATTTTAAACCTAGGCATTTAATTTAGATTTATTGGGATAATTTAGATTTATAAGAATCGTTATTATACCTTAAGTACAGTAAATGCCAATTGATTTTTATAGACAATATTTACTGAGGTGTAACCACAGTGCAAAATTTAATTATCTCCATCCTCAGCTAAAAGGACAGTATAGAGGGTTCAGCCCCAGGACTGCTGGGGGCTGCCAGGGCTGGGAACTGCTCCTGCTGCTCTGACCTTGGAGTGCCGAGCTCTGCCCTGTCCTGTGCTTCCAGGTCCTTCCCAGGAATGCTAAGAGCTCCACAGGCACTTCTCAAGAGGAAAATCTTTTACCTCATGTTTCACCTGGAGCAGAGAATGCTCCAGGGAGAGCTCAGAGCCTCTGGCAGGACCTGAAGGGGCTCCAGGAGAGCTGGACAGGGACTGGGGACAAGGCATGGAGGGACAGGACACAGGGAATGGCTTCCACTGCCACAGGGCAGGGCTGGGTGGGATCTTGGGAAGGAATTATTCCCTGGCAGGGTGGGCAGGGCTGGGATGGAATTCCCAGAGCAGCTGTGGCTGCCCCTGGATCCCTGGTGGTGCCCAAGGCCAGGTTGGACATTGGGGACAACCTGGGACAGTGGGAGGTGTCCCTGCCATGGCAGGGATGGGATGGGATGGGATGGGATGGGATGGGATGGGATGGGATGGGATGGGATGGGATGGGATGGGATGGGATGGGATTTAAGGTCTTTTCCCACCCAAACCCATCTGGGATTTTAAGGGTGCCAAGCACTGGGCCCACAGCAGGACCAGCCCTGTGCTAACACCAATTCACTGCCCCCTCACTGTGGGTACAAACAGCAGAACTGGTGCAGAACAGGGCCTCAGCCTCAGAATTCCTGTGGAGAATGACCAGGCAAGAGAATAAAGAGAGATAAATCTCCTCACACACACAAACATTGTGCTGAAAATGAAGACGGTTCTGTTGTGAGTGTTCTGAGGAGCACAGAGCGCTGGGAACATGTTCCAAATGTCAAACGGATTATACTCCAGCGCCCTTATTGTTTCATATAATTCTCATCTAATGTCACCCCTGGCAACAATAACACAATATTCACTTTGATGTAGCCTCACTGAGTATTTTTAAGCAATGAGGAGATTGCCAGGGGGAGCAGGGGGAGGAGGGGCAGGTGGGGTGGGGGCTGCTCCTGCACCCAGCATGGGGGTGACAGAGCAGAGCCCCAGATTAAATCCATCAGGAAGATTGAGTTTGCAGTTCCAGGGGCCCTGACACCCGTGCTGCTGCAGCCTGGGCAGGGATGGAGTTCTCATCAGGAGGTTTGTCTCTGCTGGAATGCAATCAAGGAGCCCTGGGCTGGGAGCAAACAGATCTGAAGAACCCGGGGAAAGCAGAGGCAGGGACGTAGAGGGGGACAAATCATCTGAATTTCTCCAGACTGAGCAGAGCTGTCACTGGCAAGGTCAGGCCAAAGGGAGCTGTTTCCGTGGGAAGGAAGGAGAAAATGCCTCCAAAGGTGGAAAGTGCCAAGAGACAGTGTGGGGTCGTCCTCTGTTATTTGATTACTCCCCTGACCCAGAGGTTCCACGAAATTGATTCACAGACCCAGAAGCCAGTTCCTCCTGCCCCCAGGAACATTCCAGGGTGAGGGCAGTGACACCCCCACCCTGCAGCAGCAGCCCCAGGGAGCAGGGGGCACAGGGGGAGAAGGAAAAGCTCAGCTCCCCCTCCTCAGCCTCAGCTCGGTGACCTCCAGCTGAAGGCACGGATAACTCTGCTGGAATCTCTGCAGAACACATCCCCTTCCAGATCTGCACAGGGGCAGTTCAGAGCTGCCCCATGCCCTGGGGAATGCCTTGTCCCTGCCCTGTTCCTATCCTGTCCCTGCCCTGGGGAATGCCCTGTTCCTGCCCTGTTCCTGCCCTGTCCCTGCCCTGTTCCTATCCTGTCCCTGCCCTGTTCCTGCCCTGTTCCTGCCCTGTCCCTGCCCTGTTCCTGCCCTGTCCCTGCCTTGTCCCTGCCCTGTTCCTATCCTGTCCCTGCACTGTTCCTGCCCTGTTCCTGCCCTGTCCCTGCCCTGTTCCTGCCCTGTCCCTGCCCTGTTCCTATCCTGTTCCTGCCCTGTCCCTGCCCTGTTCCTGCCCTGTCCCTGCCCTGTTCCTGCCCTGTCCCTGCCCTGTCCCTGCCCTGTTCCTGCCCTGTTCCTGCCCTGTCCCTGCCCTGTTCCTGCCCTGTTCCTGCCCTGTTCCTGCCCTGGGGAATGCCCTGTCCCTGCCCTGTCCCTGCCTTGTCCCTGCCCTGTTCCTATCCTGTCCCTGCCCTGTCCATGCCCTATTCCTGCCCTGTCCCTGCCCTGTTCCTGCCCTGTCCCTGCCTTGTCCCTGCCCTGTTCCTATCCTGTCCCTGCCCTGTTCCTGCCCTGTTCCTGCCCTGTCCCTGCCTTGTCCCTGCCCTGTTCCTATCCTGTCCCTGCCCTGTCCATGCCCTATTCCTGCCCTGTCCCTGCCCTGTTCCTGCCCTGTCCCGGCCCTGTCCCTGCCCTGTTCCTATCCTGTTTCTGCCCTGTCCCTGCCTTGTCCCTGCCCTGTTCCTATCCTGTCCCTGCCCTGTCCCTGCCCTGTTCCTGCCCTGTTCCTGCCCTGTCCCTGCCCTGTTCCTGCCCTGTCCCTGCCCTGTTCCTATCCTGTTCCTGCCCTGTTCCTGCCCTGTCCCTGCCTTGTCCCTGCCCTGTTCCTATCCTGTCCCTGCCCTGTCCATGCCCTATTCCTGCCCTGACCCTGTCCTGTTCCTGTCCTGTCCCTGCCCTGTCCCTGCCCTGCCCCTGCCCTGTCCCGGCCCTGTCCCTGCCCTATTCCTGCCCTGTCCATGCCCTGTGCCTGCCCTGTCCCTGCCCTGTCCCTGTCCTGTCCCTGCCTTGTCCCTGCCCCGTCCCTGCCCTATTCCTGCCCTGTCCCTGCCCTGTCCATGCCCTATTCCTGCCCTGTCCCTGTCCCTGCCCTGGTCCTGTCCTGTCCTGTCCTGTCCTGTCCATGGCCTGTCCCTGCCCTGTTCCTGCCCTGTTCCTGCCCTGTCCCTGCCCTGTTCCTGCCCTGTCCCTGCCCTGTTCCTATCCTGTTCCTGCCCTGTCCCTGCCCTGTCCCTGCCCTGTTCCTGCCCTGTCCCTGCCCTGTTCCTATCCTGTTCCTGCCCTGTCCCTGCCCTGTTCCTGTCCTGTCCTGTCCTGTCCCTACCCTGACCCTGTCCTGTTCCTGTCCTGTCCCTGCCCTGTCCCTGCCCTGCCCCTGCCCTGTCCCGGCCCTGTCCCTGCCCTATTCCTGCCCTGTCCATGCCCTGTGCCTGCCCTGTCCCTGCCCTGTTCCTGTTCTGTCCCTGCCTTGTCCCTGCCCCGTCCCTGCCCTATTCCTGCCCTGTCCCTGCCCTGTCCATGCCCTATTCCTGCCCTGTCCCTGCCCTGGTCCTGTCCTGTCCTGTCCTGTCCTGTCCATGCCCTGTCCCTGCCCTGTTCCTGCCCTGTCCCTGCCCTGTTCCTATCCTGTTCCTGCCCTGTCCCTGCCTTGTCCCTGCCCTGTTCCTATCCTGTCCCTGCCCTGTCCCTGCCCTGGTCCTGTCCTGTCCTGTCCTGTCCTGTCCATGCCCTGTCCCTGCCCTGTTCCTGCCCTATTCCTGCCCTGTCCCTGCCCTGTTCCTGCCCTGTCCCTGCCTTGTCCCTGCCCTGTTCC